>NC_054536.1:31441445-31611445 GCF_017654505.1 Polyodon spathula
TAGTGTATGAAAGAATTGTACAAAGGACATAGAAGAGTTGTAAAACACAAACCTCACTGCAAATTACTTAAAGCAAATTCGTAAAACAAATCCTCTAAAATTTGCCTAAAATACGAACAGGAATCTGAAGCATTCTTAAAAAAATCTCTGGTGCGATGAGACCAAAATGTACCACAGTATGTTTGGAGGAAAAAAAATAAATAACAAAACAAAAAGAGAAAGCCCTCAATGAAGGAAACCTTGTACCTACAGTTAAATATGGAGGTGGTTTAGCAGTTCAGGGACTGGAGATATTCATGTGATTGAAGATCGAATGAATGCAGCCATGTATTAAAACACTCTACAAAGTACAATGATACCATCTGCTCATAGGCTGATTGGCAGACAGTTTATCTTTAAACACAACAACAACCCAAAGCATACAGCTAAAAACCATTGGAATTCTTGAAGAAACTAAGAAAAAAAGTTCTGAAATGGCCTTCACAATCACCAGATCTCAATCCAATAGAAATGCTTTGGACTGAGCTGAAAAAATCTGTAGCCAATCTGTCTGAGCTGAAGGAAATATGCAAGAAAGAATGGGTCCAGATTACATCTTTATCACAAAGCAAAAAGAGGACACACTAAATATTAAAAAGCAGGGGTGCCAATACTTTTGTCATGAACAAATACTTGAATTTAAATACATGTATTGTCTTGTTTTATCAAAAAGTGGTTAAAGTTTACTAAATACTTGTCCTTAATCCCTTACCTTGAATTATGGAAGAAGTGTAGGGTGCCAATGCCTTTGTCTGCAACTGTATGCTGATATTTAATGTATGGGAAGTGTGGAACCACATTAAAAGACATTCTGGTAAATTAAGCTCACACTGCCCTCTGCTGGAGACTCTCCACCACTGCATGATATAGTATTTATTTAATATGAGTGTGGTTACCAAGGAATTCAAGGTGTAACTTTGACAATGTTTTTCCAATTTATTCCAAGTTCACGTATACTTACAAGTAGGGCTTAAAGTTTTCGGTTTTAACCGATAACCGAAAAACACCCCCAAAAGAACCATCTTGAAAGTGTGTCTTTTTTTATAGATAAAAATCTGGGTTTTGGCTAAATACCATATTCCTTTGAATTTAAGACTCCCTTGAATTTAAGCCGCAGCCCAGATCTACCACCCTCAATTTGAGGAAAACATAAATAAAATAGATGTGTATTTACAAAGATACAACCTCAGTTACGTATATGGAGGCAGTATGCAGCCGTCTGCTATCAAACAGAGCATTACAGTTATGTGCTGGTTCTCATTTCCAGTCGTGATTACTCACACCTGTTTTTCTCCCAATTTGTGAACTGTGGTATTGCTTGGCATGTCGAAAAATACATGGATCTGATCAGAATTTCCGATCTGTCCAAGCTGTTAGTGTTTGTTACAAACGCTGAAATTGTAAAAGCTTTTCTTTGACTCAGGAAGCTAATGATGCTGCCTGTATGTCATGGATGATTCAAGACTGGGTAGAAACGTTACTGTTCATCTTTTCTTGGCAGTCAGTCATGTTGCTGTTTGTGTACTCAGGTAGTCTTTTGTTGGCTATTTTAATACACACATCACTACCGTATTCCAATGTAAAACACAGGAATCTGACAAGCATAAAATGGTTCAAAAAGCGTGTCTAAATTCGAAAGAATATGGGAATGCATTACTCTGTTTCTACATATAGAAAATGGCTTTCAAAAAACAAAAACCGAAAAATCCAAAACCTAATTATAAGCCATCAACAAAAGTAAGATGCTTTTTTCTTGCTGGCATAACCATGAAATAAAGAGTTATACACATATAAAAGAGCAGTTACAGGGCACAAACAGACTACCACACAATCCCTAAGCAAACATTTTTACAAAAGAGCCAGAACAAGTTTGTATAAGCAGTTTGGCTGTGTACACACGGTTCTTGGGCAGGATGACCTCCTCCATGTTGGGGACAGGGATGGGGTCCTCCATGTCCTTGGTTAGGTCCTCCTGCTCCTCTTCCTCCTCCTCCTCCTCACGCTGATTGCGCTTCTTCCAGTTTGGGGTGGGCTGACTGGGGAAGTAAAAGGTGGGGAGAGTCAGTCAGTGAGCTGACAGCCTTCTACCCACCTCCACCATATACAGGGATCACCCCAAAATGTGTTGTTCTAAAGAAGTCTATGTAAACTTGGCCCAATTCTTTAAGACTCCAGTTCTGCATTTTCAGCACTTTACCATAGAGGACGTGCTCCTAGAGCAAATGAGGAGAGATACTCACCCCTTCTTACCGCCCTTCTTTCGGGACTCTGCAGGGGTTGGAGGGGGAGAGGGAGAGCGCCTCCTCTTCTTTCCGGAAGCAGCTGCTTTCCGTTCCTTTCGATCGGGGGTGCGGGAGGACTAGACAGGACACAAGCAAGTAGGTAAGTGACATAGATCCAGTCTGGTTAAAAAAAACAAAATCAACTAAAACATTGACCCTCAACTGCATCCCTTGCACCAAGTACCATTTACTGGTCTTTCAGTAGTTTAATATAGGGATTTATCCAAAATTGGTCTCATTTCAGCAGCACTAAAATAAAATACAAATAAAGTGTGCCATTAATAATTGGTAATATATATATATATATATATATATATATATATATATATATATATAATCATTCTTAAACTGCATGTATTTTTTAACTCAAGTTTTGAAAATGAACCATTGATCATCCAAGGGAACACAAACAAAATAATTCCAAAAGTATAATCATGCACACACCAGTTTATAGTATAGCACCAAGTTTTTTTTATCCTCCTGAAAATACAGCTTATAAAACCCATTACACACTAATGTGTAATGTGTCTCTGACATACATATATACACACTCTCTCTCTCTCTCTCTCTCTCTCTATATATAATAAAAAGTTGGGGTTTTAAAAAAAATAAAATAACCTCAAGCCCCAGATTTGTGCATCTAGAAAGAAACCCTCCTCCCCTGCCTAGGACAACCCCACACTTCCCTCAAGTGGTGCAGGAATATTTGGGTTACCTCCTCAATGTGGGTGGAGATGCGTTTTGGATAACTCACAGACTTCTTGTTCTCATCTACTTCATAGTCTTCTTCATTCATCCACTCATTAAATTCATCTGTGTCCAGGACCCACTTTGCATGAACCTACACAGGAGCAACACCACAAAAAATAAAGAAAAAAATAGACCAGAGTGGAAATAACAAGTCACCACTTCTACCATCTACAGGGGTTTGGCAAAACTTTGTAAAACCTCAGTAATCTTACATATCCTTAACAAAAAAACTCAACAAATCACCACCACCGATCTGTGATGTCTGTGATTTTGTACGCAGTACAAGAGGGTGATGCTATATATATACACATATATATATATATAATATATATTATATATATATATATATATATATATATATATATATATTATATATATATATATATATATATATATATATATATATATATATATATATATATATATATATATCTATATATACATACACATATACATAAGGACCCAACCACACAAGTATTCCGGAACCTTCTGCCAAAAGCAAACGACAGACCCCTGACCAATTCTCTCATATACCGAATTACAAATGGTACACTGAAATTTCGTTCCGTTTGACATTTTATTTTTAAACACTGAAACTCAGAATCAATTATTGTAAGGTGACATTGGTTTTATGTTGGGAGATATTTTTAAGAAAAATAAAAAACTGAAATATCTTGCTTGCATAAGTATTCAACCCCTGTGCTGTGGAAGCTCCCAGTTTGCACCGATGAAAGAAATTGCCCTAACGAGGACACAATTACCTTACCATTGGCCTCCACCTGTGAACCATTAAAGTTGCTGTCACATTTTCTGGATAAAAACCCCACTGTTGAAGGATCATTGGTAAGGCTGTGAATCTGAAGGAAAATGAAGACCAAAGAGCATTCTACAGAAGTTAGAGATAAAGTAATACAAATGCATAGATTAGGGAAAGGGTACAAAATAATATCCAAGTGTTTGGATATCCCAGTGAGCACAGTTGGATCAGTAATCAGGAAGTGCAAGCTGCATCACACCACCCAGGCACTGCCAAGAAAAGACCGTCCCTCAAAACTCAGCGCTCAAACAAGAAGGAGACTTGTGAGAGAAGCCACAGGGAGGCCAACAATCACTTTGAAGGAGCTACAGAGTTCAGTGGCTGGGAGTGGAGTAATGGTGCACCAGTCAACCATATCAAGAGCTCTGGGCTGTATGGAAGAGTGGCAAGAAAGAAGCCGTTACTCAAAAAGTACCATCTGAAAGCACGTCTAGAGTTTGCCAGAAAGCACGAGAGTGACCCGGCTGCGATGTGGGAAAAGGTTTTGTGGTCAGATGAGACCAAGATAGAGCTTTTTGGCCAAAACTCAAAGCGCTGTGTGGCACAAACCTAACACTGCCCATACCTCAAGACACACCATCCCTACAGTGAAGTATGGTGGTGGCAGCATCATGCTGTTGGGATGCTTCTCATCAGCAGAGACTGGGCATCTTGTTACAACTGAAGGAAGAATGGATGGAGCAAAATACAGGAAAATACTGCAAGAGAATCTGCTTCAGTCCGCTAAAAAACTGAAGCTTGGGAGGAAATTCACCTTTCAGCAGGACAATGATCCCAAGCACAAGGCCAAAGCAACATTGGAGTGGCTCAAGAACAAAAAGGTGAATGTCCTACAGTGGCCCAGTCAAAGTCCTGATCTCAATCCCGTTGAGAATCTGTGGCACTATTTGAAAATTGCAGTCCACAAGCGTCGTCCAACCAACCTGAACAACCTGGAGCAAATCTGCCAAGAAGAATGGGCCAAAATCACTCTGACACTGTGTGCAAAGCTGATACATACTTACCCCAAAAGACTTAAAGCTGTTATTGCAGCAAAAGGTGGCTCCTCCAAATATTAATGTGTGGGGGTTGAATACTTATGCAAGCAAGATAGTTCAGTATTTTATTTTTCTTAAAAATATTTCCCAACATAAAATCAATGTCACCTTACAATAATTGATTGAGTTTCAGTGTTTTAAAATAAAATATCAAACAGAATGAAATTTCAATGTACCATTTGTAATTCGGTAATATGAGAAAATTGGTCAGGGGTCTGAATACTTTTGCAAGGCACTGAATATATATATTTTACAAGTTGATATGTAGTGCATCATTGTAAGAAGAGATATCCTCTTGTGCAGCTTAAGGGCTGGAAGAAAGTGAAGCGAAGACAGGCGATTCCAGTTAAGATTAAAATAAGACTGTACTAATGAACAATTAAAACAAAGTGTTTTTTTAGCTTCAGAACTACACATTGTGTTCTAAACATTGAATGAAATGTACTGGATTTAAAAAAAAAAAAAAGTGATTGGTTGATTTCTCATGCATGATTATATAAAATTATAAAATCACATTAGGAATGACATTTGTAAAAAAAAAAAAAAAATCAAGTTTGATTAGGACAGATCTCCAGCACTCACCTTCCAGGGCTTATCAGGGTTCAGGTTTTCTTCAACATCACCATCAACATCACTGGCAGGAACCCAGGTATCATAGCTGCAAGAAGTGGGATGTTATGAAGCATGTGCTGCCCAGCTCCACAGACTCTGACTGACAACACCTCCAAGGGTGCATTTTTGGGTCTTATGTACTCCTACTGGCTTGTCCAGCATAACACATACAAACAAGTCAGCTGTCTCGCAGAAATCCAATGAACCTGCATGACCCTTACCCACTTCAAAATGTATAACCCAATCAAATACCAATACACATGCTTTAATAATGCAAGCCAAAAATTTAAAAAAAAAATAGGACACAGCACTAAAGTTGATGTATTCTTAGTGGAATTGTAATACAAAACTTGGTCTCCACCTAGTGGTACATCACTGTACTTAAACTGTTTGAAACTGATCAAATCCTCTCTTGCCAACATGTTACATGAAATGCCTAAACTACCTGGAAAGAGTAAGATGTCAAATCAGAACAATAAAATGGCTCTACAATGGGGAAAAAGGTCAGCATCACCAACTCAGTTAAACACACAAAACAAGGCTGTTATCTCAAACCCTGTACTGTACAAACCTGTAAAATGAGATACTGCCTCTCAGTAGATCTGGTTTAAATAGCTCTGCCTCCCTCCCCAGGCCATGCTGCTGTGCAAGAAGCTTACCTGTCTGGATACATCCCCCAGTGCACCAGCACCTGTTTGTCCTTCCGCATCACCGGACGCAGCCACTCCTCTGGAAGAGAGCACAAACTCAAACTTCAACACCACTGTAACCCTCATAGATGAGGACCAGCAAGAAACATGGATGCGAATTGCACACCCCTGTGTAGGTGCAATTCAATAGAGTTATGTGCATACAACATTACATGTATTTAGTAGAGCTCTCCCCCACCGCATTAATGACACCTGAGGTGAGGGTGATTGGTGTTGACTGGGCTAAACTGAAACAGCAGCTTCAATTGCTGCACTTCAATCAACACCAATGACCCTCACCTGTGTCATCACCTTGCTTGTTGAAAGGTGCTTAATCCAAATAGAATATTTGGTTTGTGCAGTTCATGCATTCAACGATGATTTAAACAAACACTAATTTTCACAGTATGTAATACGTAAAGCATAAAGATGCAGTGTGCTATAACAATTAAGCAGTAAAGGCTCCATAGGATAGAAGAACAGTAGACCATCATACCATCCTCCAGTGAGGAAGGGACAGGATAGATGTGGTGAGAAGCCTTGGACTTGTCATCTGTAACAGTACCCTGGAAGAGAAGAAAAGACATTTAATATCTATCCAGGATCACTAAATACACTTAATTTAATGTTATTTCACCACAGCTAAACAAATATAATATACAGCAAAATTAGATGGGACTTGCACTTATTAGTAATCTTGACTTTGGCTCCTAAAAACATTAAAACACTTACCATCCAAAACTGAATGCCTTGTAACAAGCAAAAATAATAATAAAAGGCCAACTTCCAAATTTGCACAGGGGTAGAATGATACATAATATAACAGATATGCAGGTCACAAAGATATGTATCGCGATAGTCAAGGTCCTGATGGGCAACTCTATATGATGTCAACGATCATTTAATCCTATTGCACAAGGGAACCTTAATAAATGTATCATTCAAGTAACAATTGGAAGAGTACAAGTAGCCATGGAGTGGTTTGAACAACGATACACACCTCAATCACGATACAATGCATCACTATTTGTATAGACATAAAATGCATTGTTACAGCCCTACAGCCAAAAGCAGCACCCCTATCTGACAAAAGGATCAATATTACACTACCTAGAGCTCCACACAAACTAAGCTATGCAGTGGATGACTGCTGCAATATGGGAAATAGCTGTGTATGGAATTGGTGACCGCACCTTTGTGTACAGTTATAATACGGGAAATAGCATTCTGCAGCTTGCATGCTCAGTGTTAGTGAAGTCCTGATCTGACAGCATCTAACACAGACAGCTCTTATGGATTACATGTTAGTGTTTATTTTTCAGTAAAAACAAGTTTAAATTGCAGTGAATTGTTTCTGCTATTTACGATATTAAATACACCACACCAAACACAATGTCATACATTTGAAATATTTTCAGGAGCACAATCCGAGTTAAATTTAGTGAATGGCAGTTTACTACAATCAAGTAAGCTGCAGTACATTTAATATTTAATTACCTAATTGCTTTTTATTTATCTCAGCAGTACACTTCCTAACTACAGGCTCAAGTATTTCTATGTATTCTGTTTTCAACCTCTCAAAATGGTCACTTTGAGAAATAAAAACTTTGTTTTCCCTGCAGAGCTGACCCTGCTTTACTATAAAACATATTACATTACTGTTTTTCATTAAAGTAACATTTTAAATTACCATGCCTGCTTCTTTGGCTGAAATGATTATCAGCTCATCAGCTAACTGGAATCTACTGCGCAATTAAATCATCCTTTAACTCCCGACGGTAAACAACGTAACCAAATCTATTATACCTGGGATAGCTGCGGCTGCTAAAGATGCTAAATAAATTCAAATAAAAAAATAAAAAAAACACACACCTGTTCCGTGTTGACTCAAAACATTTAGACACCCTATGAATTGACTGCAGAAAGATAATGTTGGTTTATTGGAGTTCCTGAATAACTTTTTTCAGCTTCATACAGTAACCTTTTCAGGTTCTTTTTTGTTTAATTACTAAGCTTTTTGCTGCATTACAGCCCTTAATTATTCTCTTTATTTTAAACTTTTCAGAGCATTGTTAAAAGGCACACAAACCTTTAATGTATTTATTTCTTTGCTGTTGTTAAATTTCTTGACTGCAACTGCTAATTTTAAGCTATGTTTTTACACAACAGTACTCGCACATGTTTGGTCACCATCACAACTGTGGGGTTAACGTATTCTGCTGGAGTTAATACAGTACCTCTCTGCACTTACTTTATATTTGATCATATTGTTAGCATCCTTCACGCACTTCATTGTATTAAAATACAAAACATGTGTTTTTTTTTTTTTTTTTTTTTAATACAGACAGTCGTCATTGAGCAGTCATAAATACTAACACATGTCGTTAAAAGGGAGAGTCAGCGTTTGTGTTACAGGAGCCAAGCCTCCAAAAATACAGGATTCCAAAATTTTTCGCATTTGCTAACATTTTGGTCGCAGTCTGGAGCTCTGCTATCCATTCAATAATTCCAGACCAGGTGAAAAGTACCTGGTGCCGCTTGATGATGTCCTTTAGTTTAGCCGCCAGCTTCTGTTCAATTTCAGGGACAAGGTAGACAGCAGGCCTGGTCAGGCAGTTATTCTGAAAACGGGGATTCAACGATTAGACATAAAGTACATAGTTACAATTTTCTGAACCTTGTTCGGTTTACTACTTATTGTTTTTCCATTCCATCAACTTTTAGGGCTGGTTTCATGGACTCTGAAGCACAAATCTTGGACTATTACACCCAATTTAACATTATGTAGTCCAAGATCAGATTCTGTGAAACTGCTAAATGTATCTTCCCCACCACCCCTCAGTGTGGCTATTGAGGTACAAGAGCTACAACTCCTCCAGTAGCTCAAGTGAGATTATTGTCTGCAGTTGACATTCACTGCCCTCCACAGATGGTTTGAAAAATCAGGACGAACTGGCGTTACAAGACCTCCACCACTACCACCACCTGCTGTAGCAGCATTTAAACCATCTAAAAAAACTGCTTACCTGCACCAGTGTTTTTTCGACAGTCATGAACATCTCAACATTTCTGTCCATCCGGGACGGGTTCTGCAAATCAAACCTTCGCCTGCAGAGAGCGGAATCAGCCTGGTCACTACATTATGAGTTAATACAATAGAAATAAATACATGCATAGTCAGCTCGCCACCCTGCTATTCCCAGGCCTCAATTTAATGGCTTTTAAGTGTCCCCAATTGTTCTGTGGCTATGAAAATGAACTATTTCACCTGTATCACAGTGCCATAAATTAGTATCACACACTTACACCAGCTCCCAAATTGCTATGAGGTCGTTACAAAGTGGTTGTTTACAGGACATGTACAGAGACATAGAGATGCCGAGAGGAACACTGCTCTTCCACCGCCCACTTCCAAAACACTTCATAAAATGCTTCCGGTTTGCTTTTTTTTTGTTGCAGCAGTTTTACAAGCTGGTGTTATTGCTGAAGCAAGATTGTAAATTTAACTCACCAGCCCTGCTCACTCTTGAACTTGTACACTGACCCCAGGATGTGACACAGGGCTCCTCCTGCCTTGAAGTCCAGGAAGGCTTTTGCCTGAAAAAAACAGAAAAACAATTCGATATAAAATATTTCATAGACACACACACATTTTATTATATATATATATATATATATATATATATATATATATATATATATATATTATATATATATATATATATATATATATATATATATATATATATACTTCACAGCAGCGTGAGCAGCGTGATCCACCCAAAATAATATTTGCGCTGGCTACTGGATGTTTCTGGGTATTAGAAAATCATTGTCAATTTATTGTCATATTATCGTACTGTAAGGTGCTATATAGTACAGAATAGCTATTAATATGTACAAATTATGATATAATATGTACAGTATCTACAGGTGCTTTTGAGATATTTGGGGGAGAGGAGGGGGGGGGGGGGGGGGGGTCCCTTTAAGAGGAAAGGCAAAAGATGAATGGAAGGGATATCTGATATAAAAAGTGTGAGGGGGTCCTAGGGCAACACCAAGAAGAATCAGCTGGATTACAATATGGACACTGGCCAGTGGGATATTATAGAAACCCAGGATTCTGGTTGGACTGAATGGGGTTATTTTTTTCCCCTTTTGCCAAGGACCCTCTGCATAGACAGAACATTTGTATAGTCTTCTCCCCACTACTTATCTATAATTCTTGAATGGTTCAATGATATAGTCCTACATAGAAGTTTTGCTCAGTTTTGGTGGTTTAAATTTGTTTATTTTTGGTTTCATGGGGGCTATCATTTATGTGTATGTGCGAAGTGAAATAAATGTCAATTTTGGTTGTTACCACTTTGGGGTCTCGGTCCTATAATTTTCCAGAGCTCTTCATTTCTGTACTGCATGGGTTCAGTGTTTAAAAACACTGGTGTTACAGTATGAAAGTGTGTCATGGCTGCTGCCTAAGGGCACCTTTACTGCACAATTAGTTTTCAGCCCTTCATGTCTCAGACCCACACCGAAACCAAAGAAGTGCAAGTATAAGTTAGTGTTTAACAGAAGCTTGGCCTCCCTTTGGATAATGAGTCAGACACAGGATATGATCAGACTATTTCAACAATTTATTACAACTTAGCAAAGCAGTTCTTTTTTCTTGTCTTGCAGAGGCCTTGATGATCCAAAAGTACATTTCTTGTTGATTTTGTCTTGCTATAAGCAGTGCTGGAATAAAGCTCCTTCCATGCATTAATGGAGTACCTTGTCTGACATTACAAGCTGACCACTACTAGTCGAGCACATGCTTAAACCATACAGAAATGCACCATTTTAATCCCTTTTCCAAGATTTTTCCAGTGGGAGGGGGTAGTGTTCTGCGATACCTCATTTAGGGAGCCTCAATATGATACCATGCACATTATCATGATATTCGATACTATCATGATATTTTTTATTTTATGTCCATTACATGTTAAATGGCTGCCAAATTCCAAAGTGCATAACACGCAAACAGTTAAATGAAGCAGCATGGTGGAATGCTTGTTTTTTTAAAAATAATAAAAAACAAACAAACACATACACACCTGAAAATCTGTTTTCAACCATAACATCTGTATATTGCATCAACAGTTATATTTTCCAATGTAAGTAACTATTTCAAATTAACATGTAAAACAGTACGCTGTATAATGGTAATAGACAAAGACAAGCTTATTATGAAATGTTTTCTTTTGAAAATCCCCCGTTCACAAAGTAAAACTCAGTGTTGTAGAACATGTGCCAATGTCTTTGCGGGTGACTGTTAACATAATCAGGGTTCGAAGTTAACATCCGCCAGACGCGGGTAAATTTCACACTTATAACGCCACAGTGGCGGGTATGTTTTTATACACTTAACAGCGCTCAACTGGCGATCATCGCTGTCATGTCGGTGTGTAGTTTATCCTTTCGATCGGCAATCGCCTTGCTCAAACTGCAGTCGCTGACAGTTCAAATCAACTTAAACTTTGACCTCGTCGCTACGGTTATTACAACGGCAAAATGGATGACTGGTTGTTTGTGGAGAAGCTGCTCAGTGTTTATTCCTGGGTCAACAGAGCCAATTATAAAGATCGGATGAAAAAGGGAGAACGCAGGAGTATCAGTTGCTGAACAAATGCAATCAACTCGTGAGTTTTACCCTCACTGAAAGTGTAACCGGTGAAGTTTTAATTTTAATACAGCGACTGCTGTTTTAAACACATTGTATATTACGAAGTGCAACACGTTGTTGTTATTATTACTGTGATACAAGATTTTTTTTTTCAATATAGGATAATACGTACAATATTTTCTGTTTGCGTGCTACATACTCTGAAAGGGATTCAAATGATTGCTAGTAAACTATAATGCAACCACGTTAAATAAACTCTGGTATTCATAAGGATTTGGTTAGGCACTGCCTTTATACAGTATGCCATGCACTAAAAATACAAACATGCGAGTGTCTATGGTTTAGTTGTGTATGCACACAGCATTTACATGTAGCTATGTAAGCTAGCGATGAAATTTGTGTTAGCTGAGCGAGCGTGTAAATGAACAGATCGTATGTTACTGTAAACTCTCGGTTGTGATCGTCACATATACAGCGCTAGTTATTTTTTTTTTTTTAAACAAAGTGGGCTTGCATCTTTAAAAAAATAATGGAACTTTTTCATACAATGTAGCTAATGTACCCAAGTAATCTGTTGTAAATAAATACTCGCTTTCTCTAAAACTAAACATTGCTAAACAAAATACTTAATTGTCGTTGAACATCTTTATTTCCTGTAAACTGTAGATAAAACAAAAGGTTTCTTTCTTTTTGGTCTTTTTTTCTGATCTTTGTGATGCCCCATTCCTTGGACACATTGCTGCCTGTGATTCCCTCTCAACTCTGATGTTTGTTGTTTTTATGTTTAAAGGGGCAGTGCCCTCTAGGCTACTGAGAAATAACCTATTTAAAACGAGTCGTTCTTATTGTTGAAGAAAAAATAGATATCATACCATTTCATTTTGAACACGGTAATAAAAACAATTTCACATGCTGATTTTGTATATACAGACTAACTTCACTAGAATGAACACCCGCTTTTAATAATCCCAACAGCATGAACCGATTTTTTCAATGCAAATTAGCTCTATCAGAACGATCACATACAGGATCGACCCGGATACAACGATCTTTCTCCAGTGTCAAGTGTTATTTACTCAGTGAAAACAAAGACCATGGTTGACTAATTCAAATATAACGCTAATTCAAAGATGACCTACTGTAGTACGAATCATGCAGGACAAATGCAATCGTTGCCTGGCCATCATCTTCACACAGACAACGGGCGTGAGGAGCAACCTACACTGCAGTTTTTTCGAGAAAAGACATGTAATTCGTGTATTCCGCACGTACAGTAAGTGTACATTCTTTCCTTTTTCGTGTCTTTACTGTTTTCTTTCAAACATACCTGTGTAATGTTTATGTAGCAACAGGTTTGTTTGGTGCGCTTTTTGGAGTTGTTTCATCAAATTATTGTTTACGGACGGGCGCTCGGTTGAGACTTGCTGCCAGCCTGTTTTCTGCATGTCCTCTGTGCATTGCCATCGTTGGTAGCGTCACATGACTCGTTTGTTTACTTTCTGTTTTGTGTTTAATAAATTCCTGTGTGCCTGTGCCAGCGCTTTAACTCCCAACTCCCATGTCTCTGTCTTGCAATGCGATTACCCACACGTTATGCGAATACCTTGTCACAATACCGTTTAATGTTGATCAATGTGATGGAATCTTCTAGAAGTACTATATATTGATGTTAAATTCAAATTTGTCGTTTTGTCATTACTCTGATACAGAAAAAATGCCAAACCCTATTATAGTGAACACCCCGATATAACAAACATTTCTCCAGGTCCCATGGGGGTTCGTTATAGTGAAGTTAGCCTGTATATGTCCATTTACGTCGAACACGCGCAGAGAAATAGGAACAGTTTATTTTAGTCTGTTTCGCTAGGCAATGTGAAAGTCTACATCTTGCAGTATTCTTAAAAAAAATTTAAAAAAAAAAAGTTGGTGTGAAAGGGCCTTTAGTTTTGTACTCTAAAGTAACATTTAAACTCGCTAGCAGTAAAAAGCTATAGTCTATTATAGTTTTGGTGCACTATTCAAAAACTCGTGTATGTTGATGTAGCTAAACCTACATTATTTGGTGGCCTTTCCGTGAATTCTTGGGTTTTATTCCCGCAATTCGCCCGTGAAATGTACTAAAAATCACTGACAAAATCGTATCCTTAACGATGAAATTTGGTGAATTTACTATTCACTGGAATCAATTTTATCTTGAACTGACTTGTTTAAAGCTTGAAAAAACAAAGTTAACACTTAGCAGATCCTCAGTCAAAAAGTGTGACGATAGAAAATAGCATTTTTTAAAAATTACTTTTAATATAGGGTTGATAAACAGAACTTGCTAAATCTTGGAAGTACTTACAGGAATGACAAACAAGCAAGAGTATTTCAGCACTACATTGCTGAGGTAGAAAGAAGGATGCTGCAAGAGAAAATAAAAGGTGCAAAGTTCTTGTAAGTGATGTCAGATGGTTCAACCGATAGCGCTGTCTTAGAGGAGCTAGTATATGTATGATTCTGCCAAAAAGGGCTGGTGACTTAAGTTTGTGGGCATGCAGTCTCTGGACTGGACAGACACCTAAGACATCTCAAAAGCTTTATCTTCACTAATGAGGCAGATTGTTTCAGACCCTGTTGAGACTACTCATAAATGTTGCTTGTTTTTGCATTTTATTTTGTCTTCGTCACCCCCTGGAATGATGTTAGCTGGTAAAATGTCTGTGTGGCCGGTGGATTTTTCCATCCTCTAGCCATAGTTGCTAGTGCATGGAAAAGTTGATTTCAAGTCTTGCATAACTATTTACAATTTTTCTGTTTTAAAATTTCTTCAAATGTTCCTTTTAGCACCAAAGTCAAAAAATGACTCATGCTCTTTCTAAATCAAAGTCTTAATTCTCAGGAGCTTCATTTGAAATTGTCATGTTGTTTTAGCTGATCCTCATGTAAATGAGTGTTTGCTGGTCTGCACTCTGTTCTGACACTCGGATAAAACCCCATTCTGCTGGTACACAAAATGCAGGTATCGTAATTGCTGCAAGTTTTGTGAAAGCAGGAAAGACATCTGAATAGTTCTCAATAAAAACCATGCAGGCCTCATCCATGGTCTTAAACCATGATTTGAGCATGTGTTTTACATTCTTGACTGGGATGTGCACAGTGCTACATGGGACACAGACCTCTAGAATCATTTTTACACACTGCATAAAATAGCTTTGTAATATCAACAATTATTGGAAAGGGATGAAAGGGGGATCTGCGGTCTTAAATCTGTTGAGTAAACGTGACATATGAAATGCATTTCTTTCATCTTTAAGTTTGTCTTTGTTTTGTCTCCAGTCGCATACTATTTTTTCAGCATTGCGATGGACATGTATTTCGGCAATTGAACAATGCACAATTTCAAACCTGTTGAGTAGCATTTTCGTTGTTTGTGTGACTGTCTTACTTCATCCAGTCTCAAAGTGACCTGCATTACAACGAATGGCAGACTTGAAGTTTACTCAGCTTTCTTGCCAATAGCTGTTTGCTACATATCCCCGGGGGGGGGTTTGGTCTGACAAGTCAATGGCTAGGGAGGGTGGGAATAAGGACATTTATAAATACTGACAGCTACTGTGTTAACAGCGAATCAGTATAGCTGTGGCGTTTTCATATTCCAAAGATTTATAACTTTAACCACTATTTTTCTTCACGTACGTAAGAATTAATTGCCCGTTTTACTAATTTCCATATGTGTAAATAACAAAATTAACACGTCATTTTAAAAATAAAGCCAATTCAAAATACACAAAACAGTTACATATACTTTTTCTGGTTTCTGCCACTGTGGAGGGTGGCTTGTGTGGTCGCTTTTTAGTCTTGGTCTCACTAGACTTGGCTTTATGAACTACCTTGCTGGGACCTGATGAAATGCACAAAAAATATATTGACCATCATACTAAAAAACACTTAATATGTATATATAGTTATTCTTAAGCAAACACCTGGTATTCACGTTTCAGGATCTTCATTGCCACAAAAGTCCTGGCACTGTCTGAACAGCTTGTGCTTTTTCACACTTTTGTTGAGGTAGTAATTTATGTTATCGATTCTTGCTGGAAATCTGTTTGCAGCCGACTGTGCTGAAATGTGAATTTAAATGACAGGGACAGCCCTGAACATGGATAGATTTGTTTTCCATTTTCATAAAGACAGCTACACCTTTATACACACCCAGCATCACAGGTGCATGATCTGCTCCAAGTGCAATGCAATTTTTCCAGGGTATTCCAAATGACTAATATTGTATTAACAGTCTTAAATATATTTTCTGCAGTTGCTGACATATCCTTGCAAGATGGTAAAGCAAGCAGCTGCATTACAACTTTGCCAATTTCTTCACTGAAGTATTGTATTACAACTGGGTGCAACTGAGTCTCCATGTCATTGCTGCTGCCTGTTGCAAGGGCAAAACAATTACTTCTCAAAACTGAGGTCTGTTTAATAGCTGAAACAGATGCTAAAGTTTCAATGGTTCTGTCGTTTTAGTCCTCGCGCTTGGGTGGCAATTTTACCATCAGGAAAAAACGCTTTCACAAGTGGACCTACATGATCTGCAACAGCAATTGGTAAGTTGTGCTCTAAAATAAAGTTTGTAAAGAGTCTCCTCTTTAAGAATGTCATTTTCGCAGTCTTTTAAAAAACAGTCCAAGGATCCATTATCTTGAGCAGCCTGTGTATTTCTTCAGTGCTTCAGGGTTTTCACATGGTCAGTGTCATTTATTCTGCCTTGTTTCACACTCAAATCACACCTGCAATAATCACAGTAGGCATGATGCTGCAATATCTTACATTGCTTAAAGAAACACTTGTGTATGTTTCGTACTTCTTTCTTTTACTTGTATTTTCTTTCTTTAAGACTGTTGCCATTTCTGTACATAGATTTACTGAAACATCACAAAACAAAACTGTAAAATGACTGCCATTTGGAAAATCCATTTCAAAACAAAATCTGCTACTCAACAGACCTAGCCAATCAGTGCGCAATTTTGATGAGAACACAGCCCAAAAGCCAAAGATTGAAGTTCATAGTGAACTCCAAAATGTCACGCCGCACCCTTGCTTGCCTCCCTTTTATCTGAAGAACTCCTTTTTACACTGAAAACAGCCAAACCATAGCAGTTGGCACCTCTGGTTTAGGGGACAGCCACGGGATCAGCTTGTCTTCCTCACAGAAGCCATGCCTGGACCAGGAGGCCGTGAGCGATTAGTTGTCTTGCTGGTTGAAGAGAAAGAAACACACCGTATATTAAAGAGTTCATCCCTGCAACTCTTAGAAATTGCTGTAAGAAAAGACGAGCAATATAAACCTACCCTCTGTGTTGAATTGCCATTTCTCGTTATTTCCCTCTCCACGCTACACTGGTATGTGTCCTCACCTAGTCAAGCCTGATCTGCAAGCTCAACACCTTTGTTTAAAGTTGAAAGACTTCTTTGCCATCCTGAACAAGTTGTATCCACAGAAATAAACTTCAATATACACCACCCTCAAATACTGCAATAAAAATGGTGCCTTTTGAAAACCATAGTACTTCTAATTACTGCCCCCATTGAATAAACACTGCAGCTGCTTTTAAAATAAACGATGCGCTGTTAATTCAAAGTCATACGGTACTCTAATCACAAGGAATATCTCTCTCTAAACAAAACACAAAAAAATCTTTCTTTGAAGCAGACTTTATAGGCCAGATATTTTAGATACAGGGGTATCTTACAAGTGCTCTAAAAATGTGAATGGGTACTTCAAGAAATGGCTTGAGATTCTTGCTTGGATCAATAAACAACCAAATGAGCAAGATGGGCCAAACAGACCTCATTTGTAACATTCCTTATGTTCTTACATAATCCCTCCATGAATCAATACCATTAAAATCATTCAGGAGGTAAAACAAACAGAGTATAATGCTAAACTAGACTAGCCTGATTGATTCATGTACACTGTAAAAATACTGTTTTTTATTTTCAAACTGAACACAGTAATGTGTTACATTAGGGCATATTCCTTCAGTTTAAACACTATGCATTAACTTTACAATTTAAATTGCTTGATATTTTAAAAATCCCACCCTTCCAAATAATTTAATAAAAGGAGTTCAGCAGCTTTAAAAAAAAAACACTGGCAAAAAACTGTTTCTGATAGTACTAAAAACACTGCTAACATACATAATTGTGTAAAATTTAAAGTTAAGCATTATATTTAATGCTACATTTCTAAAAGATGCAAATGGATGCCTTCCTTCCTGTTATTGCTGTTAGAACAGAATTATGTTAAGCATATTCAAGTTAAATGTCTCCATCAAAACTACATCCCAGTGCACTTCAAATAAGAACATAACACATTTTACTAGCAAGAGGAGTCCAATCGGCCCATGATGCTCGTTTGGTTGTTAATCTTGCAAAGAAAGTAAATTAAATTAGACAAAATACATCCATTCTGGCTACTATAAAAAGCTTTTTATTGCTTTCATGCTGAACTTGAACCATCTGCATTGGCTGACTTTTGCAGTGCGGCTCGGAAGCTTCTGAAGCCAAGGACCTGTGCTTTCCTCTGCAGGTGATGAATCACATTGGTCTTGTGATCTGTACTACGGAAACTGTTATGCTAGCAATGAAGTCTGAGTTCATCCTGGTCTTTCCACTGCTCATGCATACAAATTACAATTCAAAACACACCCATCACATTACATACAAGTAAAATAAGGATTACCTCAAAAAAATGTTGCTAACATTTTGACATGCAGTAGTGTTTTAATGATGCATGCCTGCAAAGTATATTTTTGTAGAAAATGCACTGTAATGACTAAAACAAGCATGAAGGAACTCTGATCAGCTTCTAGCATAGGGATGGGACGGTATGAAATTTGCACGGTATGATAACCGTTAAAAAAATACAGTGGTAACCTTAATATCACGGTATACAGTACATCATGCAGGTTATCAAATAAAGGATTAAATGAAGAAAGACTAATTTAAATCACTTAAATTAGCATAATTCACAAAAATACAACCAACAAAACACACTTCCTTTCATGGAATGACTTAAACATCTGGTATTTAGTATTTTACTATGTCAAATAACTTTGTACGTTTCTTTAAAGACAATCAGAATAATAATCTAAAAAAAACTAAAAGGTTGTACACTCTCCATGTTATACTACAACAGTATTAAGATCTACAATTTGCTCAAAATGATGTGGTGCTGTAGTTTGTTAAAATATTTAACATATGAAATTAAATAAAAATACTTTGTTTAGCTGATGGCAAACAGAATTGGGAAATGATCGGTCTTTTGCTTAAAACACAAACATGTATCCGTACAGGTTATTTAAGATCAGAGATGTCGTTTATTTTTTTCAACGGGACAAATAAAATGTATAGCAAAAAAAAAAAAGTATTAATACTAAAACGTGTTATTGGATTTACATTTACAGCATTGCACAAGTAAGCTTCCAATGATTATTACACATGGAGTGTGTAAAAAAATAATTTAAAAAAATTTAAAAAAAGATTTCTTCACTTACCTAAGAATTGGAATACTGTTACAACTAGTTTAAACAAAACTACGTTGATAATAAGTAGGCTATCCTGCTGCAGTCGTGGGTCTGTGCTAGCTTTGTCCGAGACATCGGTCGTGTTCTTACAGTGCAGATTTCCGCAGTTCAGCACAGTGCTGCACTGAATCTCGGAAATGTGCTGTAGACGTCACATAACACCAATCTGCGCATATTCTGCATAGCCCAACGCAGCTTTGAAATCTTACTGCGGGAGGCTGGCTGCGGCTGTGAACCAAATGGACGATGCAAAGATCATGAGTGATAGGCTAATCGTAATGCAAATAGCCACTAAAACTACTGCTGCCACCTTGTTAGCAGAGGCAAACAACATGTTATTATACAATAAAGCCTTTGAACAGCCTTGTCCTTGCTATATTAAATAAATACATCAATTATTAAAAAAAAAATGTACTAAATCCGTGATAAGTGATGTATACTTTTACAGCAAAGTTAATGTTTATCTATTACATTAAACCGATTGTTGATAATCCAGACAAATATAGCACGTTGAAAATGAGCTGCGCTGCAAGGTTTGGGGAAGGTGTTTCTCTAAAAGCTGTGTGTGGTGTAAGAAAGACAGAAGTCAAGAACAGTCAGTGCAACAAGCTCTGGGTAACAGAACACAGCAATTGAAACGTGTATTCTGTATCGTTGACCGTTTCCTTCAAGAACCATTATCAAAATACAGTATCAGTTCACAAAAATATCTTCCTCAGACACTTTGCTAAGGCTGCAAATACCATCACTTAATTTAGAAGCGTGTTTGCAGTTGAAAAATGCGGTAACCGGTGTATAACCGAATTACGATAATTGCGGTTTAGAATAAAAGAAATTGTATTAATACCGTAATGTACCTAAACCGCAGTAAACCAAAAAAACAGTATACCGACCCTATTCTAGCACATTCCTGTTTTATTTGTTATTTGCTGTGGCTTTGTTTGGTTTTTTTAAGTAATATAATTTAATTTTCCCAGAACGTGCAGGGTAGTTGTTCACTTCTGCTAAGCGGAAATGAGTAAGATTACTTTATATTGTTTTTAAAGCACACAATTACAGAGTTTTGTTTTAAAAGCTTAAAAATAAAAACTATCGAAAAAATCGCAATACTTTCATATTTCTCTTTTACCCCGATATTAGGTATTGTAGGATTTTGGTATCATACCACAGATATTAATATAGCATCGAACACTAGAGGGGTGGTGCTTCAATGAGATGTGTGCCCCGTACTATCTTGTATGTGCCACCTACTTTAGAACCCGAGTATGCAAGCATTGAAGTCTAGATTTCTACCACTTTTTTTTTTCTTTTTTTACAAACAGCTTGTTATTTTTTAGATTATTTGAATGGTCAATTGTATTACACATGTCCTACACGTACAGCAGTGTCACAACAGTGTGTATTGCAGTATAGCATCCAAAAACAAGTGCAAATTTAAGTAATTTGGTGGTGTCAAAACTGAATTTCAGCCTTAAGGGAAAAATTAAAATGACAAGGCCACTGGAAAATGACAAGGCTCAAGAGGCACCCAGAAATCTCTGAATAGCAGGAGGGGTTGCTGTTCAGATCAGGATTCAAGACCGGCAGTGCCACAGCTTTGCTGGAAATGTCACCTAACACCCATCTACAACTGTGGAAATTACCAATGTATTTATTTTTAGGGATAAAGGGTGCAGCAGAGTACTTCACTCACCGGCAGTTTGGTGAGCGCTGGGTTGTTGACACGTTTCCCAAAGGCATCTTCTTGGAACTGCAGCAGCTGCACCACCAGACCTGCAAGTGTTTTATTGGTGGGGGAGTCAGCCTGGACATACTGTGGAAAGAAGCACACATATCAATTCACAAGTCCATCATCACAAAAACACTGAATCTCAATAACTAAGAATTGTTAAAGTGTCTATTAACCTCCAACAATTCCAAAACTTTGTTCTTTAACCAACACAAAGACAGAATGTCCACGCAATAATGGAACCTTTCTGCGGTCAGGCTAGGAAAAACATGGACAAACCTCCCTCTTCTTCCAGAAGAAGAAGTGGGTCTTTAATATATCTGTACGTCATGACACCAATTCCACACGATAGCATAAAGGGTAGTGACGCAGAAAGGTCAGATGCCCTGTATTTTACCTATACGCCAAAAAAACGTGGGGCAAGGTGGGTGGGAAGACAGGTGCGGAGTCCACTGAACTGGAAGAAAACCATTTAGAGAGGAATTTCGTCATCTTACCAGCTCTTCATGGACTCCACACAACAATGGAACCCCCCCCCCGTATACCAAAGAATAAAAAGAAAGGGAGGTGAAAAGGAGAAATGTGCATGTTGTTTAAAACTTATCCCCTACAGTGGAAACATCCAAGTTACAGTGTTTCATGAAAGTGTGAGAGGATTACCAAGTTGCTGCCAAACAAATATCAGCAACAGGAACATTCCTAATACTCTATCCATCAGGAGTCTCAAGAATTCCAGAAATCCCGGCAGCAATATAGAAACAGGATCAACGGCCTTAGATCTACAGAGTCACAAATTCTGACCATTTTGTAGAACAGCACTCATGGGTAGATTTTGCCTTTGCCAGCAGAACCTCAGGTCACTGTTTTGGCCATGCCTGACTGAGAATTCAGTAGGCTTCTCCTGATGGGCAGATGAACTGGTCTCTGTTGTGCCATGTTTAGGACAGCGGGGACCAAAAGCTCTTGGTCCATTAAGGTGCTACCAATATCACCTGTGCCTGGTCAGTGCCCACTTTCTGCAACACCTTTGGAATGAGGGGAAAAGATTGGAATGCGTTCAAGGAGTGGAGAATGCATCTGATGCTAGGGCACCCTGATGAGGGAAGCGGCTGCAGAATAGAGGAAGGCGAGTATTTTCAGGTGGTACAAATAGGTCAACTTGAGGGCAACCCCATTTCCGAAAGAGCTGCTAAACCACCTCCTTGCAGAGGCGCCACGAATCAGTTTGACTGGCAGCAAAACGTGCGAAAGGCAGATAAATTCTCGCTTGAGTGGCTCACTTACTTAACGTACCCATAGACAGTTTCCGTCTTGGCGCGTGCGTGCCTGTTTACGCAGCTAGTGCAATTTTCTTTTCCTTCATTGAAGAAAAATCTGCCGGTTGTAAGCATAAACACATGTCTGTGGTTGTGAGACGATATGTCTTGTCAGTCATTAATTAACAGGGACATTTTTCAAAGATGCTACTTCAAATACAGCTGAAAGTGCAAAAAAACAGAACTGGACGTGCATGAAGAGCCAGAAGACATCGAAACTACTACAAAACCTTCAATAAGTAAGAAAATAAAGAGATTGTACAACCCTGAGTGGGGAAAAAAAGGTTTGTGTGGGTACGACAAGAAAATGTCGATGGCAATGACAATATTTGCCAGTTTTGCATAAAAGCTGCATGTAAATACTGGCAGAAAACCGATTACTCAGCTGAAAGTTGCTGATCACTACGGCACAAAATGACATTTCAAGTATCCAGTTTAGCGAATATGTATGCTAAAATATCAATAGCGTTTTTAAACAAATGATTTAACTGTTTTCTTTTATGTTTAATTAAATATGAATGTGAAAGGCTTTTTTCTATGTGTAATACTTGTGAATAATGGACAAAACAGATTCATTCTGTGTGGTGACGGGTAAAATATTTATTAACAGGTCACTGACAGGGCTGCGGAAACGCTGCCTCAGGTCCACAACGCAATATGTAGTGAGTTTGAATGATGCTTTGTTTTGGGAGATCCATGGTCATTGCTTTCACTGCTTTAAGGAAGTTGGGAGTGAAAATGCAATCTTGCAGATACAGTCCATTTACACAAGCTTGTCAAAACCTTGTAGATAATATGCCTGTGAACATTTCTGGGTGTTTTACAACAAAACAATTAAAGAATCCCCAAAAATAAATGGGCACATTAATTAGAAGCAAAATAGGATAACACCACTAAATGATCTGTCTGTGTGCTGCGTTTGATTAAACAAGTTTGCACATGCCCCAACACTCAAATAATGATACTTGTGGGGAACAAAAGTGTATCATAAATACAGTTTATACTCCATTATACGTCTAGACTACGTATATGTCGATGTCTGGTCCACTTTATCCTATTCTAGAGAAAGCAGAATTCTGAGTAAAACTAACTAGTAAAATCTCTAATCAAAGCCACTCCTGGCCACAACTAGATCATGCCTGCGTGACCTTACCCACAACAGAAGTCGGCAACTCCTCTTCTGCTTAACCAATGACTCTTTTCATCGACTAGAATTTAACAAGGTAAAGCATTAAATGGCAGGCGAGTAAAGTGTGCTTGATAACAGATAGCCATTTGCATTTTTTTTGGCTAGGATAGTGCAGTCCAGGTAAACACACACCGTATACTTATGGGGGGGGGGGGGGGGCTTTGTTTCAACCGATTGGGAAAGACAGCAAAACACCGCACATCATTCTAAACGAACTAGACCGCACTGTACAGTACTGCACGGATGTTATCTATTGTGTACTTTTTTCAACACAGTACTTCATTGAAACGATTACCCCCCCCCCCCCCCCAAAAAAAAAAACAGGGACTTAAATTGATTAACAGTACTCTCAATTTACAGAGAAGACACCTCTAAATACGTAATTAAAACAAAAACTGGCACGTGGAATGGCTTGTTGTATTGCACAAGTATTGCAGTTCTATATTCCAGTTAAAAAAAAAATAATAATAACAATAATATATATATATATATATATATATATATATATATATATATATATATAGCTATAAAAAAAAAAAAAATGGGGGATGTTATTAAAAACGGGTTAATATGTTTTTGTATTTTAAGTTTTTCTTACCTCAGGCCTTCACTAAATCTTCACTGAATATATGGTCTTATCGGTACACATAAACAAACACCGGTACAAAATCAGTATTTATTACTGTTTACATATAATTCCAGTTTATCCCCCCCCCAAAAAAAGTAATTAAAACAACAACACACAAGATCTCTACCCGTTGTACGCGCCAGCGTGCGCATAGTAGTGCCACTACTTGAAACCCTGCAAAAGGTCCACTAGAATATTCATAAATTATATACGAGTTATATTTAATCAACCTGGCCTTATCTGTTCTGTGTTTTGTGGGTCTGAGCAGTGCGCCCGCTGTGCGAATCAATGGAGGAGGGCTCCCCTCACCTTTTTGTAATGCTTCCCAGTCCAAACCCGCACCGACTCAAGTTGGGAAATCGTCTCCGCGCTTTCCCAGTACTTCACCGGCGGGCCCCCATCTTTTTTCCTGCCCACCCCGAGTGCTGAGGCGCCGCTAGCCCCTTGCCCTGTAACCACGGGGCCTCCTGAGCCAGTTCCTCCCGCTGCTGTAGCCACCATTGCCATTGTTTCTAGCCGCCTTCCTTCCCCGCTCTGCCTTGACACTCACTATTCTAGGCCCAAAACTGCACTGCGCAGGCGCCAGCACACAAATAATTTTGATGTCGCGCGGTTCGCGGGATCACAAAGGGCTTCTGGGAATTGTATTTTACAGACTATGTCAGGGTTATAAATGTCATCTAGTCAGCACTCCAGTGAATGACACAAGCAAAGCTATAATAAAATGTAGAACTACCTCAGCATCACACTCAACAACATAGGCAACAAAAAGGAGGGAAACGTTTTTCTTTTAATATGATTGGCGCTCAGCAGGTGTATTTGGTGATTTTACGTATTGTTCCATTATTTATAGACTGTCGTCCATTGCAATGTAGTAATAATTAGATGTATCATCTTGTTTCCTAGTTTCCTGGATGGATAACAGAGACGTTGGCAAACGCAAGGGCACTCTGCCAGGTGTGTAAAAAAAAAAAAAAAAAAAGTAATTCCTAACCTCTTTGGTTTAGTAAAACCCATCACACCCCTTTCCCCTGTTGTATTGGAACCCTAAACCCCACCCTGAACTTTGAGAAGTGGTCACGTGTTCTGGGAGGGAGGGTTCTTATCGTCTGTCCTGCCATGTGAGGAGATGCCACGGATGAGAACTAAAGTTTGTACTGAGGCATTCCGACCTACATTCACACGAAATGCATTTACAGTAAAGAATGGAAATAAAACTCCTATTATTATTATTATTATTATTATTATTATTATTATTAATATTATTATTATTATATTCTGTATCAATTGCATAGTAGTTTGATCCTGGTTTTGCTATGAGTAATAAGACACATCGGAGTCATTATCGCCATCCCTGTCATTAGACTTTCTTTTTCTTTCTTTTTTCTTATGATTTTTTTTTTTTGTATACCCCAATATAAACAAATATAAAAAGCGGACAGATATATTAGGTCTGTCATGCATAAGGAAAAGACTGGATTCACCCTTACAAATGAATATTGGAGTATTGTTAACGCGGTAGTATACACTAACACTGCGTTATACTGTTTTATAACTGCAGTAGTGGTATTGCAGTGTTTTATGTGGGGTGCAACGAAGAAAAACAGAATAATTAAGAAATTGCAAATAAAAGCAAGAATATGTCGATGATTTAGAAATATTGTTCTCTGCAAATAATAAATGGTAAAATACCCTTTATTTGTAATAATAACACCCACTTAAAAAAAATTGCAGCATAAAGAAAAATGAGGGCGCCGTTGATCTCTGCAAGTTGTAGCCAAGAAAGAGCGCTTGCCGCAGCGGCGTCTGCGCAGTGCGTGTGGTTGTGTTTGTCGATTGGGAGGAGACAGAAAGAGCGCGGAGGAGGAGAGAGAGAGTGAGAGAAACATTAAGCGCAAAGAGAATTGATGGAGAAACCGGATTTGAGGAGCGGCTGGTGATACAGGATCTGCCTCCCCGGGACACCGAGATATATGCGCCGGAATTCTCTCCACGCGTTCCCCTCATCTCTTGGTCATGCCACCAAGCAGATTGGACTATGTATTTTTATTTCACCTGGCCTAAGATGAATGCCAGTGCAGCGGGCGGAGGTGGATCCGGGGTCCTGCCAAGCAGCAGCTGTTGCAACAAACGGGGGAGCAGCGCTCCAGTGGTGAATGGGAGCAGAGCCTCTGCTGCTCTTGCGGCGGCCACTGCTATTACTCCAGGCCAGGGCTCTGCAGATTCTACTGACAGCGTTAGGCCTCAAATCTGCGAGTCTGATAATGATATTACTATCGGCAACAACAAAGGCAATAAAATTACTGCTCTAGAGGAGTGCAGTATTGGGGCTGGTGGGACCAGCAGTGCTCATGTGCCTGTAGAAGTGAATTGCTACTCGGCTGTAAATGGGGAAGAAATGAAGGCGGCAGACAGTTATATGAATGATCATACAAATAATAACTACGGTGATCGTAAAAGTGGGGACGGACAATATATTTTTGTGACAACGCCAGCTGTCAGGACGACAGGGACTTCTCTGGCTGCTAGCACAAGCTGCACAAGCAGTAACGGGGACCCGGACTCCTCCCTTGTTCTTCCCAGCTGTGCTGGAGACGGAACTGGGCAGAGCGAAGCAGCGACAGCCACTTGGGATCGTACACTAAATAAGGCTTGTTTCTTAGCCAGGCACAATCGCCAGGGCAGCTGGTTGGAGGTGAAACGGCCGTGTTTTCCAAGCAGCAACAGCAGCAGGGCAACACACTGCAGCAAAGCCCACATAAGGTCCGAGGAATCGGATTTTAAAGAGCCGACAGCCCCAGCCGCGGTTCACAGCAGTGTCTTCTCCTTTCCCGGTCTCGTCAACGGCAGTAAAGATCCCCAGACAACGTTTGGCAAGATCGACAGGATCGTTGGTGTTTCATATTGCGGGAAAGAAGATCACTCAGATAGGATTGCTATGCCTCTGTATCATAATGCTGACGAAAACAGCAGTGTAAGTAGTCGTTCAAGGCGGGAGCCAAAATCTGCCAAAGGGCGGGTAAGGTTGTACAAGGTGCGCACTTTTGTTGCCTCTTCTGCAGCAGCTAATAATGGCAGTAATAATAACAGCACTAGTAGCGGTAGTATTAATGGTTTTAGTGGTGATTTGACACACAAACGCCTCAGCAGTGATGATGGTGATAGTATTAAACTAGACGAAGGCAGCACAACGTCATTTACCATTGGTAACAGTAGCACTACTGCTGGCACCCAGGTCTCTGCAGCTAAGGAGTGCAGAAGGCTTGACTCTCAAGTAAATCAGCAAGGGGACCTGCTGATGTCACATCCAGGTCCTAAAGCCAGATGGGCTGATGGCAAAACTTGCTTTGTGAAAAAAAAAGAGGGATACTTGACAAATAGAAATTACAGTAATAGTAACCTTCTCCAAAAGGACCCCCTGGGGTCGAAGGGAAACACTACCATCAACAACAGTGTCAGCGTGGAGCTGATGAAGAGCACTAATGGCTTCAGGACGGCACTAGATTTGACCCTCTGTGGTGCTGGGGCTGACTGTGTGGATGGTGTTGAGGGGGCTTGTATTTCAGAGGTGCCCAGCCAGGGGGAGCTAGAGGCTGGGGCCAGGGAGGCAGTGAGGAGGCAGGCGGAGATGGAGGCGCGAGCCCTGAGGATCTGCAAGAGGCTGCAGGTAGTCCAGGCCAAGCAGGTAGAGAGGCACGCAGTGCAGCAACTGAAGGGGCTGGTGGAGAGCGTGCTGAGAGGAGACCGCACACTGCCAGGAGGGGTAGCTAGTGTGCAGTCCCAGGACACGCTATACAGAACCAGTCCTCTCCTGTGCAATGCCTTACAAGCTGGACCCAGTCACTTTGGGAAGCATCCCTTCCTGCCCCGCACCCCCTCCCCACTCTCCCTGCCACTCCTCCCTGCCCAGCTGGGCTCTGGGGAGATGTCTCGGCTGGGGTGCAGCTTGGCGGCTGCCCTCAGGAGCACAGAGACGGCCCTTGATTCGGACGCCACGGCCAGTAGCTCCGGAGGGGAGAGTGACGTGGAGGAGAGAGAGCTAGGCGCTGCTCGGCCTGCACACAGACACCGACCGCTGTGAGTAACCAACTAGCTGGGGGCCTAAACACTCTGCTGGTGTGGGTGGGTGGAAGGAAATGTGTAATTGCATAACAGTTTACACTGGTTAGAACATGTGTAGTGTAGATGAGATGAAAAACAACCCCTTTTTCTTACTTGCAGTCAATGGACCCACTTAAAGCAAGTTTATAATGTATATTTCAAATAAAATAACTAAATTAAATATCCCGACTCCAAATTGGATGATTTACTCTGCACAATTCTTTGGAAATGAGGCACCAGATATTTTAGGACATAGAAAAGGCCATTAGCCACACAGCTCAGCCAGCTGCCCTCATTGTCCCAACTTCCACTCATGCCCCCTTTTAAATAAACCCTCTTTTGTGTGCAAATCAGGAAGTCTTGAGTTGGTAGCCTTCAAGTTTCCATCAGTTTCTAGCAGTAATGTTTTACACACTGTAGCCCAGTATGAACAGTTAGCCTGCACCAACATTATATCCCAAGTGACCTGAAGTGTGTATAATGCACAATTGCCCTAAACCTCATTAAACTTAATGCTGATGTCCAGGAAGTGGAGCACTCCACTTACTGTCTGTTTCCATCATACCCCCATACCAGGTGTGGCTACTGACAGAAGATGTGTTAATCCAGTTAGTGTAATTAGCCTGTCCTGTGTTAAGAAAACAATGTAGGACACAGCTTCCTGACTGGATGCATATAACATTCCACCTTCCTATTGTGAAAACACTTGTGATTAACAGTGTCTACCTCATTGTGTCATACTTGCTGGGGTCACCTTTACATAATGACTCCTTGTTTTTACTTTTATCAAATTGTAATGAACATTATTATATGCATTTGTTACCACAAAGTTTTCACAGAATCTCTGCACATTTGTAGCAAGAAGTTACTGAATCTACCATGCAGATTACACTACAGTACTCATTTGAATGTGCTATTTGTCCTTCGGTCTGGTTACTGTGACTGTATTTATTGTTTTTTAAGTACTCTATACAAATAAGCAGTGTGTTCTTTTCAGGGGTGCCGTTGCTCCCTAACGCTGGATAGAACGAATCAAAACGACATGCTGAACAATCATTAGAAGAAAACAATAAAAAATGGTTTTCTACAAAAAATATGGAAAGTAACAGCTACAGTGTTCACATGTGTAATTGTTTTTTAGTCTTAGCTTTTAAGTTCTCGATTGCTAGCTCCATGTATCCTTGTATATATTAATAGTCCATAATGACCCAACATAGTTTGTACTTAAGTTAAACAGTTATTTGGATTTCAACAGACACAGCAAATATGAAAGCTGAGGTGCTGATCAAGCTGTTTTATGTGCAAAATAATTATTGCACAATCTTGCAGGTCTTGTAACTAGGATTTGATTAATTACAGACTACAATCTATTCAAATACCATGCTAAGAGTAAGACTTTGGTGTTCTTGTAGACTCATCATTGACCAGCCAGGCTGTGTGGCAAAGCAAAAGCCAAACAGAATGCATGGTTTTATGTTGCAGTCAAAATCTAGCTTGGGAAAGTTAACCTGAGTCACTTTTTGAAGCTCAGCAGCAGACGCCAGGACTTCATCTAGTCGTCTCTTAAAGAATGACGCAGGAGTAACAACTTGGCTTGGTAACCCATTCAATACACTCACCACTCTCCTGTATATCCTACCCTCTGCCCTAAAAACACATTTAGAAACTGATAGCCCTTTTACACTGACACACCCAAGCCTGTGACCCTCACCGGTCGGGTGCTTTTACCCTGGCAATATACCTGACCTGAGCTGACCCCGTACTGTGAAACTCCGGCCCAATAACATATCTGAACCTGGCTCGGGGCTGAAGCAGGCTGTGGGCGGGGTTATTGATTTTCAACATGATGCTGGTGCATCGTGACTGTTACATCTGTAACCTTATTGCTTTTGCCTTTATATTATACGTTTAAGTTTCTTTCTTCAGTGTATACTGTCGTTTTGAAGTTGCCTTTTCACAGATTAACAACAGTAAAACTAAAGTAGTATGGATTTGTACAGGTTTTTTTTTGTCGATTTCATTAAATGTGAATCTCCATACATTAACAGTTTGTAATTATTGAAAAAAAATTACCTTTTTTGCCATATGCCTCCTATTCTCTGTGACTCGGCACGTTTATTACGTGTGACATCATTTGGTCTGGTTGGCTCAGCTCAGCTCTTCAGTGTAAAAGTAACTCAAGGTACCTGAGCCATAATAGGCTGGCTGGGCTCGGCACATGCTCGACTCGTGTAAAAGGGGCATGAGTGAGAAAGACTTGTAACAATAGGGAGGGGACACTTCTTTACACAGACAGCTGTGAGAGTATTGGATGGGTTACTAATACAAGTTGTTACGAGGTATTAAACCTAATCCTTTAATAGGTGATGAGAGGAAGAGCATTGGTAGGCCAAATAGCCTCTTATGGCTGGTAACTTTTCTTATGCTCTTACAATATGAATCACTTCCAAACCTGGTTCAACCCGGCGGCACACAGACCTGAGCCTGGTTTGCAATGGAAACAATCAGGGTTTAAATCAAGTGGAGATTTGGTCCAGAGGGAAGAATGCCCCCCTACTGACCCCCCAACACTACTCGGTACACTGCAGCATTGCATATTTGTTGCAGATGCTTCAGTTTAGTTTACTGCTAAATGTTTAAAGTCAGACATATCATCTACATGGGGGGGGGGGGGTTGTTTTTGTGATTATGGTGATGGTTATTGTGGTTGTGATTGTTGTTATGGTTATTGTGATGATGGTGGTGGTGGTGGTGGTGGTTGTTGTAATGGTTGTGATGATGGTGGTGGTGGTTGTGATGGCGGCTGTTGTGGTGGTGGTTGTGATGGTTGTTGTGATGGTGGTGGTGGTTGTTGTAATGGTTGTTGTGTTTGTGATGGTGGTGGTGGTGGTTATCGTGCTGGTGGTCGTGGTGGTTGTTGTAATGGTTGTTGTGGTGGTTGTGATGGTGGTGGTGGTGTGGTGGTGTTATCGTTGTGTGGTCGTGGTGGTTGTTGTAATGGTTGTTGTGATGGTGGTGGTGGTTGTTGTAGTGGTTGTTGTGGTGGTGGTGGTGGTGGTGGTTGTGTTGTTGTGATGGTGGTGGTTGTTGTTGTGGTTGTGATGGTGGTGGTGGTTGTTGTAATGGTTGTTGTGGTGGTGGTGGTGGTTGTTGTAATGGTTGTGGTGGTGGTGGTGGTTGTTGTAATGGTTGTGGTGGTGGTTTGTTGTAATGGTTGTTGTGATGGTCGTGGTGGTTGTTGTAATGGTTGTTGTGATGGTCGTGGTGGTTGTTGTAATGGTTGTTGTGATGGTGGTGGTGGTTGTTGTGGTGGTGGTGGTTGTGTATGGTCGTGGTGGTTGTTGTGGTGGTTGTTGTGATGGTCGTGGTGGTTGTTGTAATGGTTGTTGTGATGGTCGTGTGGTTGTTGTAATGGTTGTTGTGGTTGTTGTAATGGTGGTCGTGTGGTGTTGTGATGGTCGTGGTGGTTGTTGTGATGGTGGTGGTGGTTGTGGTGGTTGTTGTGATGGTGGTGGTGGTTGTTGTATGGTGGTTGTTGTGGTGGTGGTGGTGAATGGTTGTGGTGGTGATGGTGGTTGTTGTGTCATGGTGGTTGTTGTAATGGTCGTGGTGGTTGTTGTAATGGTCGTGATGGTCGTGGTGGTTGTTGTAATGGTTGTGGTGGTTGTTGTAATGGTTGTGGTGGTGGTGGTTATTGTGATGGTTGTGGTTGTGATGGTGGTCATTGTGATCATGGTGGTTGTTGTAATGGTCGTGGTGGTTGTTGTGATGGTCGTGGTGGTTGTTGTAATGGTGTGATGGTCGTGGTGGTTGTTGTAATGGTTGTTGTGATGGTCGTGGTGGTTGTTGTGATGGTCATGGTGGTTGTGGTGGTTGTTGTGATGGTGGTGGTGGTTGTAATGGTCGTGATGGTCGTGGTGGTTGTTGTAATGGTTGTTGTGGTGGTTGTTGTGATGGTCGTGGTGGTTGTTGTAATGGTTGTTGTGGTGGTTGTTGTGATGGTCGTGGTGGTTGTTGTAATGGTCGTGGTGGTTGTTGTAATGGTTGTTGTGGTGGTTGTGATGGTCGTGGTGGTTGTTGTAATGGTCGTGGTGGTTGTTGTAATGGTTATTGTGGTGGTGGTTATTGTGATGGTTGTGGTTGTGATGGTGGTCATTGTGATGATGGTGGCTGTTGTGATGGTTGTTGTTACTGTTTTAGCAGCAGTTTAACTACACAATTTCAGAATGTTTGTTTTACTTTTCGATTGAGTGAGTTGGTCTCTAAATTTCGTTTTAGAATTGTTTAATAAGTGTCTAACTGTAAATGGTACACTACTTGTAACCTTAGCCCTATTGGGAAACATCCCACCCAAGTTACCTCACCCTGCTGTCCTTTAATAGCTTGATCAAATAATCCAAGCTGGTACAACCAAGCAGACATAAACTAGGTGTCAGCTTTTAACTGGGGTTTGGCTTCAGAGGATGGTCAAAGGAGTAGCCTTCTCTGCCTGGTACCACTCAATCAGTGCCAGTCTGTGCAGCAGCCGTGTCTACACAAGGCCTGCCTTGTCAGCAGGAGCTACAGTTTGTTCCGACATACAGTGCAGTAATGAAAAGGAAAATTAAATGCCATGACTGGGACGACAAGGGAGGTGCTGTCTGTGTGGCTAACACACCAGACTGGTTTTCAGTAGGATAATATGGTACTTCCCACTCTGCAAAGGGGGGGGGGGGGGGGGGGGTTCCTCAAGGTGTAAAACCTGTTTGTTTCCAGCACAGCTCATCACTGTATGACCCTGTGTGCGTAGGACCTCTGTAATTATCTATGTAGGCACCGTATTGTTAAGAGTATGTGTATAGTATGTATGCAAGAATGTTGTTGATTTTTATGTAGCAGGGGAGCATGATTAAAATATTGGGGGTTCTGAACATTGAAGACAGCTTCTGTGTGCATTTTTTCCTAGCTTATGAAAATAGTACTATAAGTACCCAAGTGTTTTTCCCCCACTCCCGACTTATCTGTTCCTGTTACGTATACATTTCGTTTTATGTTACCAGGAGATAACTCTGTGGTGTTTTATCTACCATGTAACTCTGATAGTGCAGCAAGTGTATCTTTTTCATGTTACGGGTGCAGTTAGACAAAACATGGCACTTGTGTAAGCTACAGTGGATCAAGCTTCTATATACAGTGGAACTTAAAACATCTACAGTATTAATTTAAAGAGGGTCTTAATTTGGGGTCATCCCCAAATCAGTACATTTTATCTCTCATTTGTATCACATTTGAAGTTAACTTTTTAACTTTTTCACATTAGTAGCATTCTCTTGGAAATTTAAAAGCGACTTTGACAGGTTTAATATAAAGCCCTCTTGGTCACTGACAGGATACCACTCCTGCGAATCAAAAGATTAGCAGTGAAAAATTCCAACTTTACTGGAAACCATTCTCATTTTTTAAAATGTTTTTTTTTAATTGCTTTCATATGTTGTCATTGATACCAGGCCTTGGTTTTGCTTTGGGGGTGCAAAGGTCATATCCATAACCGGCCACAGTGCCTGTCAAAATATATGTCTATTCTCAGCAATCCTCAGTGCCCAGCAAGGCCTGTACACACCAAATTAGGAAATGTTTGGATCCAAACTAAAACATGGTTACATGATTTGCGTGGTTAAGTAGCACCAGCGGGGAAAAAAATTACACCACAAACACTACGCTTTCAAGCACATGGATTTCTACTAGGGGTGCTAGATTCTGTTTAATGTAATAAACGTTTAAACTTTTAAAAATATATAGTTTAAACGCTGTGTAAGGGGGGGCATGGGGCGGGGGTAATATTTTCTTGGTGCGTGCGTTCGGTTTTGCTTGCAGTGTCATGATGGCTGGTGTTGTTGACGAGCCTGTCACTAAAAAGCAAGTAATGAATGCAAGTCATCTAGTTAGGATTAGAATTATAATTTAGGATTTCACTGACATTTTGCGGTCCTGTGTAAACATCTATAAAAGCCTAAAAATAGTAGTATTTGCTGCTTTACTAAAACAGTGTTGTCATTTGTCAAAAGGCAAACATCCCCCAACAGTTGCTGCTGACATCTCTGTCTGGTGTGGATTTGCTCATACATTGAGATTGCATGTCTGCATCCACTGAATTGGTTGGAAGTGTAAGGCAAAGCTTTGCCAAGTTATATAGTTGTGGACATTAATTAACTACTGAAACAGTCCCTAAACTCGGTTACCCAAAGGTATCTGGCATTCTTTAAGAGTCAATATATGCAGCATGTTCATTGTCATGTTATTTGTCCCATCCTGGAATTTATTTTATCAGTACCAAGTCAAGACAAGGAAAACGTGCCTATTTGGGTCTAAAATTCTAACTGCGTTTAAAAGGTAAAGCAGGTTGTTTGAACCAAGGTATCTGTGCTTGATTGTACCTGTAGTGCTGATTTAACTTGGGTGCAACCGACACGGGAATACTTTGTCTGCTCTGACTTTCCAGTATTTTTTCTGAAAGCTGTTTACGTTCTGTTGAGCAGCCTCTAGTAGCCTTTTGTTTAATGTGTGATTCTTAAGTTTTATAACGATTGATTGTATTTTCTTTGTCACAAGATGTGGAAAACAATTAACTGCATCTGCATGTACAGTTTTTTGGGAAATGTCTCATCATGATCCTCAGCCGAAATATATTTTGCTTGTTTAGCTTTGTCTTCCATTTTTGTCATTTTACGTCAAATGCTGAAAATTAGATTTCAGCAACCTAAATCAAAACAATGCAGCACTGACTTTGTCCCGCCTGCTAGTGCACAGTACAGGTCGCAGAAAAGCCAGTACAGACCCAGGCTGCTTAAAACATCGTTGGCATTTGAACAGTAAACTACACAGTTAACTGCTTTGGAGTATTTTGTTTTTGCCCAAGTGCAATGCCCACATGAAGGCGAAGGAATAAAACAAGCCTATTTATAGAAGAAAGAAACGTAGTTTGCGTTGCTTGCGTTGTCCAGTAGTTCACAATGTTTCTTTCCACCCCTCACCAACTGAGTGTCGCGATTTTTCACTCTTGTAATGTGGTCACCCTAATTGTAGCAGCCCATACAATTGATACCTTTTAATCCATTTGTGTATCTCAATCACAACTTATAAATGCGTTCATTGTAAAATTGGTTTAATTTACGTTTTTTTTTCTTCTATTAAACAACAGGCTTTTAAATCGTGAGTCTTACGTTCATTTAAATGCTGAAGTGGCTCATCTTTATTAATTTAAATAGTTACTCGTCATAACGACTGTGATAGTGTGTCCAGCAAAACGCTTTATTTTTCATTATAGCTTTAATAAAGATTAGTTGCTTATTAACATGTTGCAGTCTCTTTTGTACGTGAAAAATGAAGGCTTGACCAATTGCTCATTAACTTGTTTGACAGAAAAAAATAACTAAGTTAAATATATTACTAAATTAAGCTGTATATATAAATAAATTTATAAAACAGTGAAGCAATATGACAAAAATAATAGCATTGGCGGTACAATGATGGTCTGTTTTGATTACAGGCCAGGGCGAGCATTAATTGCATTATTACAGAAATGTTATGCAGTCTAATTAACTGCATTAGAGTGACACAGGAATGAAACTTCAGTCCTGTCCCATCCTGCCCTGTTCTATCCCATCACATGTAAGAGTCATCATTTCCAATCCTGTCCCATCCTGTAATGTCCAATTTTTTCTTCGTCCTGTCCTGTAACTTTTTTTTTTTTTTTTTTTTTTAATTCCTGTCCCATCCTGTCCTGACCCATCCTGTGATGTACAGAGATCAACTATTATTTGGAGGTACAGATATTTTTGGATTCATGTATAAAATGAGTGTTTATAGGGTTTTGCATTAAACACTACCGGTATACTACTAGTAATTTGTTTTTAGTTTTAGTTTTTTCAGAAAAAAATACAGTGCAAGCACAGGGTCTTTATAAACACAATATGTGGTATAGTGATGTAATATAAAAACAACTGTTTAGAGTTTTGTGCTGCAGTTTCAGTTTCTAAACCGGTTACTAAGCAACCCAGCACAGAGATTTTAGTATGTCAGTGAAATACAGTATTACGAATCATTAATTCATAAAAAAATAAACAAAAAACAACAACAAATAAAAAACATGGCCTTGAAATAATATTTCATAAATTTTCAGGGAGTATCCATCATTGATTTATTAAAAATCGTAGTACTATACCCTTCAAGGTAGCACCATAACAGAACCTCCAAAACAGTAGCTGCTACAGCCAAATCGTAGCCGTTGGCATCTCTGCATTATGATTTGGGGTAATACTCATAAAAAACGAAAATGCACCTCCTTAATATACTGTACATATGTATATATAGAGAGATATGTTAAATACATGCCAGTAGCAATCCACAACGTTCAGTTATTCTGTATGTATCAGTATTGTTAACTAAATATTTAAAGTATCAACCTATGTTAAACAAGGATTTTTTTTATTAACCATTCCATGTTACCAGGCTTCTGTATTTACATATATTCGTAGTGTCTGATTTTTTCAAATATTGGTCATTTTATGTTCAATAACTTTGTAGTAATAAAACTTTTGAACTTAAAAAATAATAATAATAATAATAATAATAATAATAATAATAATAATAATAATAATAATTTACGTAAACAATATGACTGACTTGTGCGAAACAGACCATTCATTTTAAATTAAAATGCAAGTGGAAAGCAAATGCATACTTTGGAAAATGATAAACATAAGTACATTTAATCAGTTTTGAAAGTTAAGCCCTTCCAGTAAACCTCTCATTCCACATGCAGATGAGCCCTGTTTCTAAAGCCCAGGCACAGGAAGGCTTATTTCTAGGTCATTGACTCATCATCAGCACTGCTGGGTATGACCAGGGGGCTTTTTTGACAGTGAGAGATGCCAGCCCCTTCCTGCATTGACTGTGTTTGGTACTAATGCACTGCTGTATTTAGCATGCAGTTTTTCCTCTGTTTCATTACCAGTGCTGGGTCCGTAATTTTCATCTCCTTAAAGTTTTTAACTTGGCAATAGATTCCCTCACTTAGCTACAGGTATAAGTGTCTTGCATTTCAGAGTGTGAAAATGTAATTTATTTTGGGTCTAAATTTGGGAGTGGTGTTAGATAAACATATGGAATATATAGAACTATAGAGAATATTTAGGTTGTTTCCTCCTGTTGATTTTTCTCCAATGTATTTTCTGAAGTACTAGTACCTTCGTATTCATTTGCTGGTATTTTAAAATAACATGTGAGCTTTGGTGTTTTGTTTAACATATCTTCCTAATTACATTGTAGTTGTTGTGCTTTCTGCTTTTTAGCGCCGCTGTCATACTTTCTAGGTGCTGCTCTGTCAGACATTTTTAGTGGTTGTGATCTGCGTCATGTTCGCACCATGGCACAACTGATAAAAGTGGTATGTAACTGGTTAGCAGGTGAAGTCATGTGATCAGGCAGTTATTGGTCCTTCAATGCCATAGCGCTTGGTAAACCAGCCCTGTTGTTCCGATCCATACATTCACATGCTGCTTATGTATTTTAGATGTTTTATTCTAAATTATATATATTTTTGGGGGCTGCTCAAAATTTGAGAGCCTGGGCTGCAGCCCCTAAAGTCCCTGCGTAAAACTGGCCCTGTTCATACCAAGTATAAAACACTTATTCTTCATTCAACTAACTATTTGGTGAGATACAGCTACTGTGGCTCTCAAAAGTATTCACCCCCTTGGACTTTTCCACATTTTATTGTGTTACAACATGGAATCAAAATGGATTTAATTAGGAGTTTTTGCCACTGATCAACACAAAAAAAGTCCATGATGTCAAAGTGAAAAATAAAATCTACAAATTGTTCTAAATTAATTACAAAACAGGAAATAATTGTATTTGTATAAGTATTCACCCCCTTGAGTCGATCTTTGGTAGAGGCACTTTTGGCAGCAATTATAGCCATGAGTCTATTTGGATACGTCTCTACCAGCTTTGCACATCTGGACACTGCAATTTTTGCCCATTCTTCTTTGCAAAATTGCTCAAGCTCCGTCAAGTTGGATGGGGACCTTTGGTGAACAGCAATTTTCAGCTCTTTCCACATATTCTCAATTGGATTGAGGTTCGGGCTTTGTCTTTTTATTTTTAAGCCACTCCAGTGTGGCTTTGGCTGTATGTTTGAGGTCATTGTCTTGCTGGAAGATGAATCTTCTCTCAAGTCTCTTGCAGATTTCAGCAGGTTTTCCTCCAGGATTTCTCTACACCTTGCTGCATCCATTTTCCCCTCTATCTTCACAAGCTTTCCAGGCCCTGACACAGAGAAGCATCCCCTTAGCATGATGCTGCCACTACCATGCTTCACGGTAGGGATGGTGTTCTCAGGATGAAATGCGGTGTTAGGCTTGTGCCAAACATGGCGCTTAGCTTTGAGGCCTAAAAGCTCTATTTTGGTCTCATCAGACCATAGAATCTTCTTCCACTTGGTCTCAGAGTCTCTGGAAAACTCTTGATTTGATGTTTTTTCAACAATGGCTTTCATTTTGTCACTCTCCCATGAAGGCCTGTTTTGTGAAGCACCCGGGCTGTTGTTGCAGTATGCACAGTGTCTCCCAGCTCAGCCGTGGAAGACTGTAACTCATTTAGAGTTGCCATAGGCCTCTTGGTGGCCTCCCTGACTAGTGCCCTTCTCGCCCGGATACTCGGTTTTTGAGGACGGCCTGTTCCAAACAGATTTGTCATATTCTCTCCATTTCTTAATAGTGGACTTTACTGTGCTCCGGGGGATATTCAATGCCTTGGAAATGTTCTTATATCCTACCCCTTATTGGTGCTTTTGAAGAACCTTATTCCAGATTTGCTTTGAATGTTCCTTCGTCTTCATGATGTAGTTTTTGTTAGGAAATGTACTAACCAATTGTGGGACCTCCCAGAGACAAGTGTATTTAACCTGAAATCATGTGAAACACCTTAATTGCAGACAGGTGGACTCCATTCAACTAATTATGTGACTTCTAAAGACAATTAGTTGCACAAGAGCTTATTTAGGTGTGTCATAGCAAAGGGGGTGAATACTTATGCAATCAATTATTTTCTGTTTTATATTTGTAACTAATTAAGAACAATTTATAGATTTTATTTTTCACTTTGACATTATGGACTTTTTTTGTGTTGATCAATGGCAAAAACTCCTAATTAAATCCATTTTGATTCCATGTTGTAACACAGTAAAATGTGGAAAAGTCCAAGGGGGTGAATAAATTTGAGAGCAACTGTATATGTATGTGGTGCTTTTGTTTTTGTATTTTATCTATCTATCTATCTATCTATCTATCTATCTATATATATTGTAAACGATCCTCGCACTCACGGAGTTCGTTGCCCCTTTAAGATAGACCCAGGACACAAAAAATTGATCTTTTACGGCGCTGACGCGCACTTTTTAATAAACACAGAAATGAAAACAAAACAAATGCCTAGCTCCCTCTTGGAGCTCTGACTAAACATAGACTGGTTCCTCACTAAACCACAGGACGGCTAAGCCGTTTACCTGACAAACACCAAAACGGGCTTCTCTCAGCACTCTCTTCAATACGACTGGACACACACGCAGTCGGGCTCTTCACTCAGCAGCCCCGATCAGTCTGGCTGCCTCTTTTAAATACCCTGCACCTGTCTCTAATTTATAATTACGATCAGGTGCCGAGGATTAACTAAATCATTAAAACAATTACAATTAAACCCCATAACACCCAAATGTGCATTCTCACAAGGTTTTTTAACAGGGAAGGATTTTAACCCCCTCCCTGCTACCTTACAATATATATATATATATATATATATATATATATATATATATATATATATATATATATATATATATATATATATATATATATATATATATACACACACACATACACACACACACACACACACACACACACACACACACACACACCTCTATACCGATATGATATACCATGTAAAGAAAATAGCACAATTCATTGATACACCCCTAATATTAAATGAGTTGATTCTATTCTGTAACCTGATGTAACTTGCTGTTTTGAATGATGTTTCCTCCGAAGATTTAAGATCCAGAATCTGCGAGTTGAATTTTGGCAGAGCACAAAAAAAAAACGTGAGAAACATGACTGCAGGCTTGTGCAGAGAAGGTGCAAGTGTACTATAAACACAGGTATCACATGGGATATTTTTTCCTGGAGTGTACAGCAAGAATGACTTGAAACAGCTGGGCAAAGCCAGCTGGAATCGGACTCTGTAAAAAAAAAAAAAAAAAAAAAAAAAAAAAGTGCAGCACAGTGTCTTATCTTGTAATAATAACAAAAGCAAAATGTGTCAAAATAAACACAGGAACAGGAAACCTCTTTTGTGACAGCCTCAATAATATACCTCTTTTTCTCAGCCCATTTTAATTTAGTGCCTGAAGATCTCCCTATGTAAACACCATTTTAACTGAGTTTCTTTGGTCGTAACTGAGAGGGATTCCGAGTTTATGTAACAGTTTAGTTTGTGAGTTTCTGCAATAATGGCTTACCATTTGTCATTCTTATAATTTGTGGTTTACCACTATTGTTTCTCGCTGATTGTGTAAACTGGTTTAACTCTTTGAAGCCTGGATATGATGGTAGAATCTGATGATTCAGAGTGTTTGTCAGCAGGACAGAATATAAGGTTATATTTCACTGCAGGGCTTTGATTCACAATTCTCAAGAGCCAGGAATGGGTCACTTCAAACAAAACCTTCCGGTAATTCAGGAAGTGGTATTTCAAAGATGATGTCCTCCTGCACAGAGGGTGTGTCAGTGAGGTTTTGATTACATTAAAATTATGGCACCTGTAGTACGACAGCGACCATAAATATTGATTTAATTTAGGCTTTTGTGATGCAGTTATAACAAGGGTTTAGCGTTGGTAGCTACTGTTGCCCATACCAAAAGACCCAGAGGTCAGTAATTAGAATACGGCAGCTTTGTTTCTGCAGTTTTTAATACATGTCATAATTAGTCATTAACCACATCCATTTTTTGGGCCAGACCTGGTTGGGGCATGGTCAGTGCCTGTTCTGGGCAGTCCAAAATCCTCCTGTTGTAAAGTTCACAGAACAGGATTGAGATAATCAGCACTTTCTCTTCCCTGTTCACACATACAATACATCTTAAATGCAGTTCAGTACGTTAAAAACAAACATGTATAACACTTGCATTTGCCAACAATGGCAGTGATTTTAGAATCTCTAGAAGCATGTTTCAGTAGTATGGGATGAGATAGGAAACAAAGTGCTGGCCTCATTTTAGGCACAACAACCCTTACGAATCTCCAGAATGAAGTGCATACCCTGAATATCATTGGTAAAAGTACATTTATGGATAAGAAAATCTACACTTTGAGACTGTCACTTGAGGGGAAGCTCCCACACTCCATACCCGCTCCACATTGTACTGTTGCCCCTCATGTTTCCCATACTTAGCAGGTAACTTCAGTGAAGTAATCAAATGAACTCTCTCAACATTGACACATTTTCCTGAAGACACAGTTATTGTTAAACAGGTCTTGCTCAGTACTGTTCTGACTCATTACCTTATTGTATTTGGGGGTAATGTCTCCTTCTCTTTCTCAAAAGGTTGACATTTCTATTTTGTCAAGCGGTCATAACAGGTTTCTGATGCTGTGAAGAGTGGAGCACAATTTTTGTTCTGGTTTCTGTTAAATTATAAAAACAGAGAAGAGGCTCAAGTTGATCCACAAGACAGTGCCAGGTGTGTTGTAGTTTTAAACTGATGACTGATGATGTAGATTGAAGAGACGAACATGTATCATCTCTACAATAGTGTATTAAAGCTGTCAAGAGCTCTAATTAATTAATGGGCAGGCTGTATTCCAGATCACATTGTTGTGAACGGTTGTAGACTAGTGATTGTTTTTGCTACTCTCATGCCAACCCCCTCCCATTAAATCCTTATTTTGGTAAAATAATATTAAAATAAAATGGTCTGTCTGTTAAATCAAACTCTAGCAGTGCTTTGTGAAGGACCTGTTCAGAAGAAATGATATGCTGGTTTCATTTTGAGATAAATATGTTTTTCAATATGATCTATTCACACTGTCAACAAGAGAGAAGTAGAGTCTAATTGCTGTTATCTGACAGATTGATAGATTGATTTATTTATTTTTTTGGTTGGTTGGGGGGTTGTGTACAACACGTGCCCCCAGCGCTCTGAAAATAAGATGATGCTGTTTCAGCAGCTTATATTATCATGATAAAAATAAGGACCAAATACGTTAAAATTCTTGTGTACTGGCATTGAATCTGTTTAGCTATAGTTTTCAAGTTAGTCTTTCTGAAGTATCGTTTATGTAGAGGACATATGGGGCTCTCTGCATGAGATCCTAACAGCCCTCCACCACACTGTTATCACCATTTCCTCCCACACATGACGCTAACATTGTGTAGATGCCTGTATGAAGTCACAGATCTTCACTGGGGATTCCGAAGGGAGCATGTCATTGGCTCTGCGCTCCTGTGGGTTAGAGGAGTAAAAACAGAAGGGACTGTTTCTCCTCATCATGCTACAGCGAACCCTGCTGGACAGGCGCCCAGTCAAGCTCCAGAGGCTGGTGACTCGCTGACATCTGCTCTCGAATTCATGGGCGCAAAAGAAGCTGGTCTGGGATCGGAGGACACCAACTGAACCTTCGGTTCTCCTGAGTGTGGGGGAATTTCTGTGGTGAGAGGAAAAAATAATTGGACATTCCAAATTTGGGAGAAAAAAGGGTATAAAATAATTGAGCACACTAAATTTATTATTTTTTTAATAAATATAATGCACATTTTGAAACATTTGGAGTCGAAATCTGCACAAAGATAGCTGTTAAAGGCTGATGCTTGAAAATAATTTTAAATCGCAGCTACTCAATCGAATCAGCTACCTTAACCTATGCACTTGGCTGTCATTGGACATTCTGCATGACTAATTCAGGAAAACGGTAATGATCAGACAGGTGACCGGTAGTCCTTACTTGAGTAGAAATTATTTCACATTAGTTTTTTTTTGGAGAATGTACAAGGGTTTTTGGACAAGAAGACTTCCTCAAACCATGCTTTTGAGGGGACACAGTAAAAAAAAAGTTTGAATATATATGAACTAATTACTATATGTATAATAATGCTTATTGTTAGATGGTGTTTTTGGATAAAAAAAAGAATTTAAGTGATCATCGTTTTTGTTTTTGCTTTTGCTTTGCTGTCAACCTGTTTTTCTGTTATGTGGACTGTAATAAGTGAGCACTAAATTGTGAGTGTTTTGTTTTTTTGTTTTTTTTTAATTATTATTCTACAAAAGCATCTGTTCCACATTTTTTTGTGAACAGTGTAAGGGTAGCTTAGCCAGAGGTAGATGTGTAACTCAGGCAGGAAGAAAGCAGCAGCATTGTTTGGATAAAGAATGTGTAAGTGAAGCCAGATTAATACCCTTTAAAAACCTTAAAAAATTTATCTGAAACGATATCCTTCACTTTGACCTTCAGTCACATTACACCATCCTTACTAGGTAGTGACTCAATATTTTCCAGATGATAAAGACCTAAAACATTGAAATATTGGCTTTATGTTTCAGTACACAATTGAAAATAAGCTCTAGGATGAGGTCAGTTTCAAGTATGTGTAAAAAGAAAATGTGGCAGTGACATCATGAGGTTTCTGCACCACACTGAGATCATGAGGTTTCTACACCACATTTTGAGATATTGGCTCCAAATTCATGACACAGCTGTGTTCTTTGATTATCTCTGTGTAGTGTAGTTGTCATCCAGTCCCCCCCCCCCCTTCCCACGCTGACACACACATTAAAACATTTAGAATTTAACTTTCCAGATTAAATGTGAATCATGTATTGTTCCTAGATTTAACCACAAAAAAGGGGATGGTGAGGGGGCTGACTCAGCAAAATGTGTGTGAAGAAAAGGGGGCGGTATATAAGACGTTTGTGCACCACTGCTCTCAAGCAGCTCTCTCTAGCTGTGAGGTCGAGGGTTCTTTCCCTTCTCACAGTTTCAGGCAATTCCAGCCTGTTTTTTCCACAATACAATGAAGAGATTACATGTTGAAGCCTCACTAATGAAGCAGGTATTAATGTCTTTGTTATTCAGTCAAGAGATTAAGAGATTTAATTGGATTACTTTTTCAGCTCTCTTTGAAATGAATCGGGATAGAAGGATCATTGTGCACTGTTTGAAACCACCCTGCCCACCATCACTTTTCAGACTAGCCAAAAGCTATATTCATGATTTTTTATGGAATTTATCTCTGACATTATCAATGCAGTAATAGAAATGAATACAGTATCTTAAACAAACATTACATTTGTTCAATGTCTGAGTAACTTGATGTGTACAAGCTACTGTACAAAATGGAGTCTTGCAGTAAAGTATTTGCTCTTTAATATTGGCTGATTGCAACGTTTACATCGGAGTAGTCTTGTAGTTTAGCAGATGGCCATACTGTAAGTCAGGTCTTATGTTCAAGCCCCAGCATAACCCTGGAGTGAACAGGTCACATGCTGTGCCTTACTCCCTCCCCATTTGTACAGCCTGGTTCAGTCCATGTTCCAGGAAACAAAACTTCGGAATTAGGCGATCCTACAGGCAAATCATGTCTCTAAAAAAAAAAAAAGTCTCTTTTCTCTCTGACGGGTGAAGCAGACATGGGATTAATGTGCAGTGTGTCATTAGTGTTGGGGTTGAGATAAGCAAGCAGGCCTTTTTTTGTAAATGATCTGCAGTTGAATTTGTCTGTAGCGGGGTGCAAGCAATTAGACAGCCTTTTAATAAAACACATTAGGAAAAAGATAAAGCCATATGCATTATGTTCCAATGATATGTGTAGGGGTGTATGTATTGGTGCACAGAGTGTGGGTTATCACAGGTGGTTTAAAATTTTATATTTTTATTTAGGCAAAGGGATTGCACAATCACGTCACGTGCAGATAAAGTGTGAATTAGGATGTGGGCACAGGGATTGCTCAAATTAGTTCATGAGCTGGGATTCAAGTGAATGATTAATTAGTAATTGAATCCCAGCACAGCTGAATATATAGATGCACGAATCACTCACTTGGGTTATTGTGTTCAGGGCGGAACGAGAAGTAGCAATTGTACAATATTTGTTTGTTCCGTGTCTGTTTGTTTTGTTTGTCTGTTTTGGCCAATGTGCCATTTTGTTTTTGTAAAATTTTTGTATTTATAATTAATTCTGCGCAGCAGCGCGTTACTCAGCACTGTGTTCTGGATTTCCTTCCTGGTCTGACGTCCCCACAAAGCCAGCCTGTTCACATATATGTATTTAGAAATAGTTTCAGGATGCAATTTGTGCACTGGTGTGCATGTGTGAACTATTAGCCTTTGCACAGTCCTTGGGATTTTCCTTAGCAGCCTGTGCCCCTAGATACTGGATGTTGTAACTGAAGCGGAGGTCTTAAAGGTCATTTGTCACACCTGCACAGATACTTTCCCTAGCTGGGTGGGGTCATCCTCTTTTATCATGGCATTTTAGATCTGTTATTGCAAGAATACAGGGAACCAGAAGCAGGTAAGTGAAGCAGGTGAGGTGACCGGGGCGGAGTGTGGGCTATATCACTGAACCTTCCCAGGAGAGGGTGTGTATCTGGTCGCTTTGATTCACTGAAGCGCTGCCAATCCTGTGTGGCTGTACTGTCAGGTAGGGGCCCATCTTTCCAACAATCTCAACCCATTGTTTTAAGTGAGTCACAGGCTGCAGGATGACTGCCCTCCCACTGCATAGAACACTGCAGAATTGTATACTCTGTACTGAGAGAACACAGAAAAAAAAGGATGAAATTTTGGATCATCTGCTTAATCACTTGTGCCTGAGTGGGGTTTGAAAACTGGGTGGCTTGAACTGGCAGATGGTGTCTGGCTTCCCTAGTGTGTTGTAGGGAACACTGGGCCCGGAATTCATGCACTCAAGGTTTCTTTTTTTTTCTGTCTTCATACAGTCCACATCTATGCATTTTTTTAGACTTGCTGGGTTTGTGGTACTTGGGGGCAACATGTGTTGCCCCCCCCCCCCCCCCCCCCCCCCCCCCCCCCCCCCCCCCCCCCCCCCCCCCCCTTCTTTCCTGCTATTGGTGCTCAGAAGCCAAGGACTGTATGACCTACTGCTATAAGCAGCAGTACCAATAGCCCTGCTAAAGTCGGGTGCTCATACAACATGCAGTACTTTGTTTGGGGCTTTGGTCTTACCAGTGAAACTACAGATATTGTTAACTTGTGTGTGTGAGTAACAAGTAGGTAAAATGTGAGATCTTGGTACCCCAGCTTTTTCAAGAACCATTAGAGGTGTGTGTGTGTGTGTGTGCGTGTGTTTCTCAGTAGCAGCTATACTCAAGGTCACTGCCCTGCCTTTCCCTCCCCACCCCAGCTGGGGAGTGTTGCTCATTCTGCAGAAGGGTTCATTTTTCTCTCACATCTGGTCTCTCTGCCGCTACGCTCTTTTGTAATGCTGTTTTCAATTCAGAATGGGCTAGTGCGTAGTGATAAGGACAGATGGTGCATTCACCTGTCAGTGTATAGAGGAGAGTGCAAAGGTGATGCTTTGAGGCTTCACTCTATGCAGGGTAGTGATAATAGAATACAGAACCAATATGGTGTAGTTGCGCTAACAATATATTTAAAACCAACAACATCAAACAAACAAATAAAAAAAAATATTGCTGTTATTATATTATAATCTGTGCATGTAAAAAAGCCTAGATACTAACCTTAAAAAGTGGAGCTGCACATTTTAATATACAAAATCCGTTATGTTTTTTTCCCCTACGACAGCATAGTTAAAATGTTTTGATTAAATTCAACTAGTGTTTAACATACTGCAAAACCAGTTTTTCAGTGTAACCTTTTCACATTCATGAATGAATCCACTAAATGCTGTGTTTTGTACAATTTGTAACCAGCAGTAAACACTGATAAATAAATCAATAGGGCTTACTGCTGGTTTGGCATTTTGGAAATGAGTATTGATTTCCTGAAAGGAGAACGCAAGGAGCCTTTAGTTTATTGACTAACAGGGTCAATAAGGAATTGGAAATTAATTGGCTTTTTGATTGCAGCAGCTCTGATCTGGGCAGTGGCAGATCCCCACACTAATGTATTTAGATGTTCCCTGCATTAACCAGAATGCAATTATCTTGTATCCCAGTGTAACTGCTGTACAGAATGTTATTTGTCACCATGCTGGGATGCGGGTCAGTCTTAGTGGGCCCTGTCAATCCGTGTTCATTATTGTGAATCCCTATTTGTTGGTTTAGGATACAGTACTCTGCAGGTGTGTGTGTAAGTGAGCACCCTCTGTGCTCGGATGTAAGTGATCTCTGTGTGCACTGAAAGATGACACTGTTATGCTTTGCGGGAAGTGGAGCTGTACTGTAGTTTCCCATGACGACAGCTGCAGATACCGACCTGTATGCATGTCCCACCTCGCTGTCATGGTAACACTGTGTGCTCGTGTCTGTCAGTGTTTTTCTAGGAAGCAAAGGTGTCGTGTGATTTGATTTTTAAACTAGCAATCATTTAAAGGAAAGGGACGGGGGACGTTTTTACATGATGTGTCAAAGCTAGCACTTTCTTTTAGATGGTTCTGAGTGAGGCTCCAGGCTTTTCTGGCCAATGTTTTTGCTTACATCCCACACAGAGCCTATACTGTAGGTCTCCTGTGGTGATATTAAGACTGTATAATTTAAACAGTCTCCTCACCCTACCTACATTACTGCACCATGAATAAGGAGATTTTGTAAGCACCTATAAACTGTAAAATTTTCCCTCTGTTTACTGCACAGTTGCTTGTCTGTGCAGTGAAAGCCCTGAGGGATTGCAGTGCGATGCAAGATTGCCCTGTGGTGTGGTGTGAGGCCCTGTCAACTCACTAGTTGTACCTGTGGCATGTGCAATGAAAGCCCTGCACCAGAAACTCTGCTGCTGCCTCTCTACTATTCATGTATCAGATGCCTCTGTCCAGCTGGACTTTATTCTGCAGCCAGCATTGGGGAAGTGTTCCCTTTTACTTTTTAAACCTTTCAGTTCTCCCAACCTAGAAGTGTGGTTCATCCCTGAAATGTGGAAACTTACTGAATACAGTGGAATACTGTACCTACTATAACAAGCTAGAATTAAGCAAGCTGAAATGTGTGTCTCAACTTAGTTTATTATATTGTTACCTTAGAATGTTGATAGAACAAGGAAGTTGAAGTTATGGAGGACTGACCTCTACCACCTATCCACTGGCTATGGTGTTTTTTATTCCGTTATTGGTACTGGCATTTTCATAGTACCGATACCTGGAAGTATTTATATCCGCTGTTGTAAATCCCACTTGAATGGCGTGCCCAATTGGTTTGCAAGCATCCATTACCCCAAATAAAGAAAACTGATTTCCAGGCAATGTTCACATCTTACACAGACTTGCTTGAGAGACAACTTCTAAAGGCGTCCTACAAGCCTGTGTTCAAATGTAAATATTATGGTATCGTATGAGTTGGCAATGTGAACTAATGATCATTTGAGTTTATTAACTAATTACAGCTTTTACTGTCTGTGTGGTGATGACAACATGAATGCTCTAAATACAACTGTAATGTTTATGACATCAGTGGAAATTGTCAATTGATTCAATTTTAAACTTAACACTTCTAAAAAATACATTCAGGAATGGCAATAGGACTCCTAATGCATAGCAGTTTTACCCATTCCAGGTATTACTAGGAGGTTGATTAGATATGGTGTATAGGTAACAAGCTCAGGTGTGTGTTAGGCTGCATTCACACTGGGTCCGTTTCAAACAACTCGGTCTGGTTCGTTTAGTTTGCAACAGTGTATCAATGTGCTTGCTGTTCACACTTATCTGCGAGCAAAGGGACTGAGTTCGTTTGGATGAGAACAAAAGTTTGTTTTTTTTGGTCCTTTTCCATTTTTTTCAGGATCAAGACTTTTTGTTCACAGTGCAGTTTTCAAGTGAACTCAGTGTGAACCAGACTTGGTGCATTTGCCAAACGGACTGAGACCACCTCTTTAGGTGGACTCGGTATGGTTCGTTTCCCAAGCGGACTTTGTTGTTCACATCTCACACCAAACATATCGAAAGATGTTGAGTGTGGACCAAACCCTCTAAATGGACCCAGTGTGAACACGCCCTTATTAAACTCATAGTAAAACCAAGAATTGACTGAACTGCTATGCAGTGGGATCCTTATTTCCATCCCTGTACTTGTGACTTTACAAAATGCTCATTTAGATATTCTATTGTTATGGTGTTGTGGCCATGGGTTTATTGTTGTAGTTGGCTGGTCTTGAGATTATAATTGACGACTCCTGTATATTGCAACATGTATGTGAGTGATCATGTCCAGCAGGAATAATTCTTCAAATCAGGATTTTAATAATCGGCAAAATCCAAGAACACAGCAGTATACAATCTGCTGAATATGGGTGGTGGGTGGTTGTGTGTATGTGGTGCTGGAATATTGCAGGGTAGTGAAGTACAGTGTCTCTCTTCATTCACACACAGTGGAATAGTAGAATTAAATGAGATGCTGTATAATTAACATTCTTGGAAAACACATCTCTTACCCAGATTGGGATTGTTCAACACAGACATGCTGTTGTCATGCGAAATTTGGTCTATGAAATATGGTCCTCCCCCGACCCCCAGACTATTCTTCACAGACTGTTTTTAATAGATTTTCATTTGAAATATAGCCATCACCACCCCCACTGCCATGGAAATTATTCTGTCAGTTATTACGCTGATTAATTATGTATGAAACTGTATTAGGTCTTAGCAAATAATACTGTAGATAACTAAAAGAAATGGTTATGATAGTGAATGTTTCCACATTCGTCATCTTGTAACACTGAAGACTTGAAACATGTTGAAAAATGTGTTACCATTTCATATCATTTGTGTCCGAAGCAGTAAATAACTGTAGAACTTGAAAAATAGCTAGCCTTTAGGTAGGTGTGACAGGGTACTCCCTGACCCTGTGCGTGCTTTATGTTTTGTGTTATTTTGGATTTGTTGTATTATTATTTAAATGTGCTGTTTTTTGTTTATTTAAAAACACACAGTTTTATTGTTATTGTTGTTTGACTGCCTGGATGGGGTTAAAAGGCCCCATCCAGATAAAATCGTGAGAATGAGTGGTCAATTGACAAACTGACTGTTGACCACGTGTATGAAAAAACCTGTTCCAAATGTGGTCGAGGGGTAAACTAGGTAATTGATAGGCAGTGGATCCCTCTGCCACAATATTAAAGACCTGCAGCTTTGGCTGAACGGAGAGTGTGTTCAGAGTGGAGAGTGGGAAAGACGTGATTGAAACAGAAACTAAAGATAAAACAAATGCCACTCATGCTGGATTTGGACCAGCACGATACTTGTTTGTTTTGGCCGCCTTGCCTTTTTGTTTTGGAAAGTGTTTTCGTTTGTTCAAACCTTTTTGTTTATTTATTAATAAACGTGCGCATCAGTGCTTTCATTTACCCCAGTACTGTCCTGAGTATCAATGACTGATGTCACCACACAAGCCATCGTGTCACAGTAGGCTGTTAAAGACGAACAAATACTTTGCTTAATATTCTTTTATCAATACATTATCAATGTAAATGCAGTGCACTGTCATTTTCTTTTTTGTTTGTTTTACAAAACAAACATTTTTATTTGTTTTGAAGTCATTTAAACGATGTTTGTGGGATAAGACTTGCTACCCAACATTCAGTTAACAAGCTCATTGTTACAGTAATCCATCACATATCTGACTGCGGTGGGACCAGAGTAAGGGAGGATATGTAAAAAGTCGGATGAATGAATCCTGTTTTAAGTACCATTATACACAGCTGTAACAATTACTGTATTCACACAATTATTGCTTTGAGATTCAGCTTTTATTAGGAAGCTCCCCTAAATCCATTGTTTAGAATGATACAGGCTATTAATGCTTGTGACAGAGTAGCCGTCTGCCTTGTGGGCGTGTGCACTCGCTCCTGAGTGACAGGCAGGAGATCAAGACGGAGGTTGAAGTTGATACGCCCTGCAGGCGAACAGGATTTATTTACATATCAACACACTGTACAGCTCACCTGACACTACCAGCAATGACAGCACACGGAGCACATACAACACAGTGTACAAAAACTTTGGTGGGATCTACAATATCTGAACTAATCTTTTCTGTTCAATAATATACTAAGGTTGCTGAAGAGATTGATCATGGCAGGTAAACGGTTAGGGCAGATATGTGACATTATTATAATTATTATTATTATTATTATTATTTGTAGTAGTAGTATTGCTGCTGTTCACGTTAAACTTTAAATAACTAGTAGACTATAAATAACCTTCTTCAATATTTGACGTGGTTGTTATATTGCATTCATTTATCCATAGAAATGCTTCATGAAAATTATTATTTTTTTGTTTGTTTTTTCTTTGTTAAACTAAATTGTTAGTTTTGTCCATGATAGTAATGTTATCAATTGTATGATTGGCGGAAAAACGCTTTTGGCAACGAGACAAAGGTGTGACTATTTTTGTTTTGTAAGCAGCCATTAACTGATTTCCATTAAGTGACTCATGCTGATTTGATCTCGGCTCTCGCCAAGATAAGCACCAACTAAGACATAGCTTTACAGTAAACTAATGTGATCCATCTGCATCTCCATACATTTGTGTTTCTTTCCATCTGATGATGTAGATATCATTTTGCCTGGTATTGATGGCTCCAGGGATCAGCTTATTTTTCCTCCCCAGCGCATCAGCACACACAACAGCTGCGATGTTGGCTCCGGGGATCAACCACAGTACGGTCTCCCCAGCGCATCATTATGACAACCGGGTCTTCAAGTGGGCACCTTCCGTCCTCTGTGTTTAGTTGACTAGCCCACAACACCTCAAGAGGGTTCGACAGTGATTCTGGCGTCCCAGCATCACCACCCTCCGTTCCCCACTCAACTCAGCCCAGCTTACTTGCCTGTATATCAGCGTTGCATTTTTCCTACTGTGCTTGAGATCCCCAGCCAGAATCATTCCGTCTCAACCACAGCCAGTTGCTTTTCCTTTCTGCTGCTACAGATAAGTTCTTCACTGTGCGATCCAATGCTTGGCCACTGAACCCGACATCTCTGAGAAACCGGGTTGTAGTGTGTGCCACAAATCCTCGACAACCCACCTCCACTGTGTAAACCCAGACTCCATCCTCGCTGTTCCACTTCAGCAGCTTGTTGAGCACACCAAAGTTTCTTCTTCTCATACGTCTCATCCACAACATCCCATGTCACTGTTAACTCTACCAGATGAACAAGGTGTTCTGATCCAGACCACAAGACAATGTCTAGTCAAAGGTTAGTGGTGGCAATCTCAGGTGGAAAAAAAAGCCGTTGACCAACATCTGTCAGTATTTTCCAGTCTCTAGCAGCTTCCAGTTGTCCTAGGCAAGGCTTGGTTTTAAATCTTTTCTTGGTGGTTGCTCTCCTAGATGGAGGAATATTATAATTTGTGTGTAATGCTTTGATGGAACAAGTGGCAACTTATTGGTCATGTTGCGCTTGTCTTCCAATGATAAGGCCAAGTAAACCATTCTTGGCTAAGAACACAAAGCACATGATGGATCCTCTCCCACCCAGAGGTTTAGGGTCTGTGGTGATGGGAGGACATCATATCTTGCTCTTTGATGAGGAAACTGATCCTGCTTTGTTCCATTGTCCATAGGTCTTGCCAGCTGATCTTGCATTGTTCCACACTCTCCCATCTATCTCATCCATTTTCCCTGTAGAGGAAATGACCTTTACACACCTCATCCTCTCCTCCTGCTTTTGCACCTCGTTGTCTACCAGCTTCCTCCATTGAGCTGGGGTTGCCTTATGCCATGTAGGAGGACCTGAACTTGCCCCATAATATCACCAATTCGAAGGGCAGCCTTTACGTGTTCCACGGCTTTCTTTGCCGTCAACTTTCTTCCAGTTTTCAACACAGGTGCTGTCTCCCTTACACATTTGTCGTGTGAATCTACTAATGTCATTTCCAGTCAGACCTTGGCGCACTTAACCCTTAGCAGTCCATTTATTCAGTGCTTGTCAGGCTCGTCAGGTCCAATTTATTTTCACACACGCTGTTTATTTTATACAAGCTGTTCTAAATATATATATTTTATATATTTTATTTTTTATTTTTTAAAACAGGTTTAAAAGGCACTGCCTAGCAAAAAGACATAAGTACTACATCTCCAGCGAAGCCCCACCCTTTTTTCGCTGTATTTTTCATATACCTCTTCATAGTTGTGCATACTGAAATCCTCTCCTGATCACTCGTTTTATCATTAAGGTCCTCAATAATGCGATCCAAGTCATTTTCATTACTATAACATCTCAAAAATTGCAAATGTCTGTGATATTCTTTGAGCGCTGGATGCGGAAGCAGCTATCTTCTTTGCTTGTGTCCATGTTAACTCTGTGGTGCAAGGGCTATGTGTATTGCTCAGATATGCCCCTTGAAAGGTTTTCTCTGCTTTTTCTAGAGAAAAAATGACTAGAGACCTGTGCTTGATGACTTTTTGCTGATGTCAGACAGGGTCCGACATCGGACTGGAAAGGGAAAATTGTAATGTCAGACCTGGTCCGACATAGGACTGCAAAGGGTTAAACTCCTCGCTTAGAGCAGAGACTGGTAGCTGTAGTAGTCCTTTACCATAAAGTCCTTGTTGTTTAACTTCTCCCACACAAACTATGTTCTTTAGATAGGTCGAAACTGTCTGATGCATGTAGAATTTTTTTCTTTTCCTATAAAGACTCCACCTGCTCGGCGCCATGCTCTTGGTACAACCTGTTTTATCCATGCCCCTTTCACCAATTTCCACAGGATTCGTGTAACTACTGAAGCACTCTTGTAAGCTCTGTACGGAACTCCATTAGGCCCAGGAGATGATGAAGCCCTTGCTTTTTTCACAGATTGCTCTACTTTTTTCCACTTATGCAGAGTCCTCCATTTGGTATTCTGGTGGATTGATAGGTGGGATGTTTGAAGGAATTGACATAGGCTCTTGCCTTTTTGAATCTGTATGTGTTTCCTCCAAATATGTCTTCAGCTCAAACTTAGATGATTTTAGTGTGCCATTTTTCTCACTGGTGAATAACTTCTTTAAAAATTTGAATGGATCTTTATAAATTAGCTGGTGTGCTCTTTCTTTTTGTAGCATTTCTGTAGGCGCTCAGCCCTGCGCAATGTTGCAAGCTTATCTTTTATGAGCCTTTGTAAAAGATTGAGTCCCCCCTCCTGACTTTGTTCTGCACTTCTGCATTGCTTCCTCAGCTGCCTCCTTTTGCCTCATGTTCAGTCTCCTGCTGCCATCTAGACTTTCCAGGAATAGTTTGTACTTTTTCCTTCCTTTTTTCAATTCCAAACCTCTCGCTTCCATATGTGTAGATGATGTCCCCAAATATATCCAGCTTTTTTCAACTGTTCCATTTAACCTTTCCAAAGTAAAACAGAGATCTGTATTTACTGTGTCCCATGCAGTTTTCTCACAAGCTCTTGGCCATTTAACTCCAGGCTTGTGCCCACTGAGGTTCTTTTCTGTCTTATGCTGGTTCGTCTGACCGGGTTCACAAGGATCATTAGGTTCATCTCTAGTTGTATCCATGCAAGTTCACCTCACGTCTATGACAGGGGTGAACTTTATGCAAATACAAGCTCTCATGCATTTTGTGATAATTTTCTATTACAAAATGCATCAAGTAGCCTGTTGCATTTTACGTTGATATGTCAATACCTGTTACACCACCTTGCTGTTTCAAGTTTTTAACCCAAGTTTTTAATGTACTTTTACATTTTTATTTATTTATTTTTTTCACAATAGGCGTGTTTAAAATGTAACTCGTCCTGCGACTGCTTTCCCTGGTCCGGGCTCTGGAGTAAAAGGAAAATTCATAATCATTTGCTGTTACCGAAACACTTTTCCTTTTCATGTGTATCTCATTTTCTGTTGATGCTGTCGATGCAAAAATACTAATATCTCTTGGTTTAGAAGCAGGTATAACTTCAGTTGCAGAATGTTTTACCAATAACACAACTGAAGTTAGCTGTAACTACAAGTGAAAACTATATCAGAGCTACAAATATGGCTCAATGTTTACTGTAGGATTTTTTGATTTAGCTTATTTTATTTCCTAAAAAGAACTGTTACCTATTAAAATGATGACAGCATAGTAAGATGAACTATATGCAACTGCAATGACGTTCTTCAAATTCTGCTTGAGTTCAGTAGATGTTTTTGGGGTAGTCACAAGAGGTTTGTTTAGCCCAGTGGTTTTCAAAATCTTTAGGCGCCGTACCCCCTTCCAAATAATCTAGTCAACCGCATACCCCCATCTGATTTAGGATAATAATTTGTGGTCTCGCGGAAAACGGGAAATTGATGGGTCTTTTAGGGGCCAGTGCATACCGAACTAGTACAGAGAGAAAAAGAAAAGAAACTTAATTTAAATGAACTGCTGCACACAAGCTGGTATTTCAGTGAGCATGGATGTTCTATACTGCCCCTGAGGTGGGCATGGTATGCAACCTTACTTTTGCACTTACACCATGGAGGAGCTGGCACACCTGTAAACATAGAGAGCTAGCTCCTCCCTTAAGAGAAGAAGGCTCAATGTGTCCTTGGCAACATGTTCAGTTCATTTCAGTTCTTCTTTGTTGTGGCAATGTGCTCCTCTTTTGACCCAGAGACCCAACCCTTTAATGAAAGGTCTCCTCCAGTATCAACAGTACAGGGGAGTGGATGTATTTATTATTGATGTCTTTCAGATTGCTTTTCACCAAGGTGCTGGGTTCAGTGTGTGCTAGTGAGGCCTGAAGTAGGGCAAGGTTAGAAATACTTCATTTTTAAAAGCTGTTCTCTTTGCTGTGCTTTATCACTGCTGTTTCTCTGGGTAGACAAATACACAAATAAACATTGTTGACTACAGTATGTGCCCATTATCTTTGTGACTCTAAATGCTCCTAGTTTTTTTCTATCTAAATATGGAGTACACGATGTGCATTTGTTAGAGCTCTGTTTTTTGTGGGGTTTTGTTTCTCCTTGCTATAACCCCGATATTAGAAACAAAATACTGCTGTATATATTTATTGCTTTGAAAGCTTATGGAGAACAATGTGTGTGTGTACTTTATTGGTTGGTTGATCTTAGGCTTGGATCATCTTTGAAATGTACACCCACCCAGAGCAGTGAGAGCTGCAGGCTTGTGTGCCGTGGCAGAGGGGTTTAACTAGCTGGTAATTATTCTGTTAGCCCTCGGCCACAATCTGCACGAGTTTGTTAATTGTGTGACTGCCGGCTAGTTTAACAACACACTAGCCGACAGCCACACATTACCACAAGGTTTTAAAAAAAAAAAAAAAAACACACGGCTCTTGCCGTACTATTTACATGCATAAATCATAACACGGCTATGTCGTCAAAACAATAACAAATACAATAAATAAATCGTAAAACAAATACAACACAACACGGGTGGAGGGGGAGACCCAGTTCTAAAAATAAATACTGTACACCGCTGCTCGCCCTGTTACACCTGGAAACTGGCAACAGACAAAGATGCAACTTGCAGTACAAATAGTAAAACTGATTGGAACTATTGTTGAATGAACTGTAAAAAAAATATTCCAGAAACAGTAAAAATACTGTTGGAAGTTCCTGGAAGCGCGTAGCATTCCCAATGTTGGAAATATCTCTGTCAGACTGGGCAGCACTGAGCTAAATTGAGGGATTTAGCAGAATTTAAATATTCAGGGCAGACAAATAACCAGCACTGCCTTGAGAGAAAGATTGCTAATATTGCAGCCCATAGTAGTTGCGTTCATGTCTGCGAAGGCACTATGAGCTTTTTTTCAGTTCTTGTGTAAAAACTAACTTGCAAACATTTTGTGCACTGTTTTAATAAATCCAAACGGCAAATGGATTAAATACCATACAAAAGTGCAAATGTCTACTATGTGCGCTTCGAGATTGTGTAAAATCTACGTCGTGGCTGCACAGGTGATGAATTATAATAAAATAAAATAAAACTATTTGAAGAATGAAATCCATTAAAGCTGTATTGCAGTTACACAATTGACGAACATGACTGCTATCTGGAGTGATGCAATCCAGTTTCATTAATGCTGTAACATGCTCTTAAAAATCCATGTCTTATCCCCCAAAGTCAAGTAGAAAACCTGAAGTACAATCTTTATTGACAAATCAGTACACAGATGAAGGCACTAGCTGAAACGCTTGTCTGTTACAGTAAATTGTGAGGCCTCAGGATGGGTAACACTGGCAGATGTGTGTATAAATGCCAGAGCCCAGCACCACGCCACTTCCAGTAAGCACAGACAATGCAGGACTGAATGTTCCTGTTCTTCTCTATGTTCGTTCGCTCATTTGAAACTGGAGTGCTCAGTGTTCCACGATGTTCCAGGAACAAAAGAGCAGAAGAAAGAGGAGAGAAGATGACCACTTGGCCCATCGGGGCTTGTCCAGTTTCTAGTTGCCGATACAAAAAATGATGTAAAAGAATGCCAATGATTCAACATCAACAACATGACTAGGTAACCCATTCTGAGCGCTCACCACTGTAAAGAAGTGTCTCCTACCTGCTGAGACAGACTGCATTTTTTTCCATGTGCATGATGGCGATCTCCCTTTAACAAACCTGAATGACAGGAATATAAAGCGTGAACAAATAGCCTGACTTCAGACAATCAGGGAGAGGGATAACTAAACTGGTAGTCTGTCTGCAATAACCATTACCACTGGCCTCTTAGATTCATTAAATAGTACACTTGTCTGTTTTCAAAAGCATTATGCTCAGCACAAGATTAAACCCCATGTGGTGAATAGTGTTGACTCAGATCTGCAAAATTACTTAACATAAGAACATCAGAACATAAGAAAGTTTACAAACGAGAGGCGGCCATTCGGCCCATCTTGCTCGTTTGGTTGTTAGTAGCTTATTGATCCCAAAATCTCATCAAGCAGCTTCTTGAAGGATCCCAGGGTGTCAGCTTCAACAACATTACTGGGGAGTTGATTCCAGACCCCCACAATTCTCTGTGTAAAAAAGTGTCTCCTATTTTCTGTTCTGAATGCCCCTTTTTCTAAACTCCATTTGTGACCCCTGGTCCTTGTTTCTTTTTTCAGGCTGAAAAAGTCCCTTGGGTCGACACTGTCAATACCTTTTAGAATTTTGAATGCTTGAATTAGGTCGCCACGTAGTCTTCTTTGTTCAAGACTGAACAGATTCAATTCTTTTAGCCTGTCTGCATATGACATGCCTTTTAAGCCCGGAATAATTCTGGTCGCTCTTCTTTGCACTCTTTCTAGAGCAGTAATATCTTTTTTATAGCGAGGTGACCAGAACTGCACACAATATTCAAGATGAGGTCTTACTAGTGCATTGTACAGTTTTAACATTACTTCCCTTGATTTAAATTCAACACTTTTCACAATGTATCCGAGCATCTTGTTAGCCTTTTTTATAGCTTCCCCACATTGTCTAGATGAAGACATTTCTGAGTCAACAAAAACTCCTAGGTCTTTTTCATAGATTCCTTCTCCAATTTCAATATCTCCCATATGATATTTATAATGTACATTTTTATTTCCTGCGTGCAGTACCTTACACTTTTCTCTATTAAATGTCATTTGCCATGTGTCTGCCCAGTTCTGAATCTTGTCTAGATCATTTTGAATGACCTTTGCTGCTGCAACAGTGTTTGCCACTCCTCCTACTTTTGTGTCGTCTGCAAATTTAACAAGTTTGCTTACTATACCAGAATCTAAATCATTAATGTAGATTAGGAATAGCAGAGGACCTAATACTGATCCCTGTGGTACACCGCTGGTTACCACACTCCATTCTGAGGTTTTTCCTCTAATCAGTACTTTCTGTTTTCTACATGTTAACCACTCCCTAATCCATGTACATGTGTTTCCTTGAATCCCAACTGCGTTCAGTTTGAGAATTAATCTTTTGTGCTGGACTTTGTCAAAAGCTTTCTGGAAATCTAAATAAACCATGTCATATGCTTTGCAATTATCCATTATGGATGTTGCATCCTCAAAAAAATCAAGCAAGTTAGTTAGGCACGATCTCCCTTTCCTAAAACCATGTTGACTGTCTCCCAGTACCCTGTTACCATATAGGTAATTTTCCATTTTGGATCTTATTATAGTTTCCATAAGTTTGCATATAATAGAAGTCAGGCTTACTGGTCTGTAGTTACCTGGTTCAGTTTTGTTTCCCTTTTTGTGGATCGGTATTACGTTTGCAATTTTCCAGTCTGTCGGTACCACCCCTGTGTCAAGAGACTGCTGCATGATCTTGGTTAGCGGTTTGTAAATTACTTCTTTCATTTCTTTGAGTACTACTGGGAGGATCTCATCCGGCCCAGGGGATTTGTTTATTTTAAGAGCTCCTAGTCCCTTTAACACTTCTGCCTCAGTTATGCTAAAGTTATTTAAAACTGGATAGGAACTGGATGACATGTGGGGCATGTTGTCAGTATCTTCCTTTGTAAAAACTTGTGAAAAGTAATCATTTAACATATTTGCTATTTTTTTTTCTTCCTCTACGATTTTGCCATTTGTATCTCTTAAACATTTAATCTCCTCTTTGAATGTTCTCTTGCTGTTGTAATATTGGAAAAACATTTTGGAATTGGTTTTAGCTCCCTTAGCAATGTTCATTTCTATTTCTCTCTTGGCCTTTCTAACTTCCTTTTTGACTTGCGTTTGCAGTTCTGTGTACTCTTTCTGCGTACTTTCTTTTTGGTCCTTTTTTAATGCTCTGTAAAGTGCCTTTTTTCGCTGAATATTTTTTTTTAATTGATCTATTAAACCATTTTGGCAATTTAGTTTTACATTTAGATTTGTCTACTTTAGGGATATAATTGTTTTGTGCCTCTAGTACTACATTTTTGAAGAACAACCATCCTTCTTCTGTGGGTGTTTTCTCTATTTTACTCCAATCTACTTCTGTTAGTCTCTGTTTCATACCTTCATAGTTTGCTTTTCTAAAATTGTAAACCTTAGCTTTAGTCATTACTTTTGGGGTTTTAAAAAGCACTTCAAATGAGACCATGTTGTGGTCTGAGTTTGCCAGTGGTTCTCTGACCTCTGTTTTAGTTATTCTATCTTCGTTATTTGAAAAGACTAAATCAAGGCATGCCTCCCCTCTAGTCGGTGCCTTCACAAATTGTGTTAGGAAGCAGTCATTTGTCATTTCCACCATTTCTATTTCATCCTTCGTGCTACCCACCGGGTTTTCCCATTTTATTTGGGGGAAGTTGAAATCCCCCATTAGTATGGCTTCTCCTTTGCTACACACATTTCTAATGTCATTGTATAACAGATTATTTTGCTCACCGTCTGAATCTGGCGGTCTATAGCATGCTCCTATTATTATGCCTTTTGAATTTTTGTCCGTTATTCTGACCCATATTGATTCGGCTTTATTTTCTTTGTCCAGGTTTAACACCTGGGCTTCAAGACTGTTTCTTATGTATAGCGCTACCCCTCCTCCTCTTCTGTCCTGCCTGTCTTTCCTATACAGTGTATACCCACAAATATTATATTCGTCCCCATCACTCTCAGACAACCAAGTTTCTGTAACACCTATCACATCATAGTTACCTGTTAGTGCAGTAGCTTCAAGTTCTAGAATTTTGTTTCTGATACTTCTAGCATTTAGATAAATACATTTAATGGTTGTCTTACCTGAGTTGTTGTTCTTGTTTTGATGCAGTCTCCCTTCTGTTTTTTTGTTGATTTCTCCCCCCTTCCTTTCTAGTTTAAATGCTTCCGAACCTGCTCGAGGATCTTTTCTCCGAGTAGACTAGTTCCCTTGTTATTTAAATGCAGTCCATCCCGTCTATACAGATAGTCCTCGTTGTAGAATGTGGTCCAATGATCAAGATAGGTGAAGCCTTCCCGTGTGCACCACGTCTTCAGCCATGCGTTTTGATTAATTATTTCCAGCTGTCCATATGGTCCTTTGCAAGGTGCCGGTAGTATACCAGAAAATACCACAGTTTTGGTTTTCTCTTTTAATTTCCTTCCTAGCTCTCTGAATTTGTTTTGCAGGGATTTTGGTCTGTCTCTTCCAATGTTGTTTGTACCAATGTGGACGACTACTACCGGGTCGTCTCCTGTTCGTTCTAGGAGCCTGTCCACGTTCTCAGTGATGTGCTTGACCGAGGCTCCCGGAAGGCAGCACACTGTTGTAGTAAGGGGGTCCAAACTGCGAATTGAACTTGCTGTGTTTCTCAATATGGAGTCCCCAACAATCATGACCTCCCTTCTTTTTGCTGTCTGGTCACCACTGTCAATAGGGTCCTGGATGTTGTTCCTTTCATTCTCTTGTTGTTGGTTCTGCTCATCAAAATTCTGAAGTGACTCAAATCTGTTGGTTGTTTTGATTTCTGGTGGTTGTGTTTGACGAAGTTTCTTTTTTTCCCTGCTTCTGCCTACCTGAACCCAGCTGTTCTGACCTTCTATCTCCCTGGTGGCTTTCAGTCTGTTAGGGGTGATGCAGACTTCCATGAATTGTGGGCGTGCCAGTTCCTCAAGATCCTGTTGCTGTCTCACTTCTTCCAGCTCCATTTCTAGCATACTTACTAGTTTATGCAAATCCTGGATCGCGCGGCACTTTACGCACACTTGGTTTAGCTCCGCTGGGTTTTCTCGGATTTCCCACATCAAGCAGGTGTCACAGATTACTGGCTTGAAGACCATGTTGAGGTTTTTTTTTTTTTAAGTTTAGTTTCTTCTGCAGCCGTCAACCTGCTTTCAAACTGCTTCGAAACTGCTCTGTACTTTTCCACGCCTGTACTTCTCCCACTCGCTGTCGCTTCCACTCGCTGTCGCTGGGAAGACTGCCTCGTTTAACTGCGTTGTTCTGCTGTGCTGTTGGCTCCTCCCCTCGCCCGTGTCTCAAAACGGCGCTGAATTTGAATCAGCTGCTCCGAGTTTCAGCTTGTTTGTTATCAGAAAAACACACGCGGCTGTTTGACTTTGAGCTGCTGCTGTGTTTCCCCAATGTCCTCTGTTTTCTGATTAAAGCAATTCAAGATGCAATTTCTCCTTTCTGCTTCGAAACTGCTCTGTACTTTTCGACGCCTGTACTTCTCCCACTCGCTGTCGCTGGGAAGTTGGACTTGGAGTTGTTTTGTTTTGTTTTTCCTTGTCATCCAGTGGGATATAGTAATTGCCACAGCATGTATGTCACGCTTACATTTTGAGATATACAGACTAATAGATGCGCTTCAGTGTGTTACAGGAACATAATTTCATCTAGGGTTTCTGTGACGTCATAAATTACGAGACAGAAGGTCGAGTAATTTATAAACTGTCACAGAAACCCGAGATGGAATTGTTTTCCTGTAACACTGAAGAGGCCCATCTATTATTTTTTATAATACATGAACACCCTTGTGATGCTAACATTAAAGACGAAGAGTTTCAGCAGTACAGTTGGGCTTTTTTAAACTTAGTGTTTCAGTGCTGTATAGACGTTCTGTGTCATTCTCTGTCCAGTTTCCCTGAGATACGAATGTACCAGCTTTACATCTTTTTAAATTTTTTTTAATGTATTCTCATTTTGTTGATCATTAATGAACATTTCTGTACTGTGGATGCTGTTGAGTGTTTTGAATTGAAAGTGATGATCGCGAGGAGTTGAATGGGTCAGAGTTCAAGTATATTTTCCTCTAGAGGAATTATCACTTTTTGACATCACTACTGTGGAATTATTTATTTATTTATTTATTTATTTTTAGAATGACTCAGGATGTAAATATAGCCATCATCCATGTATTATAATATGGTATCCACAGCAACCCAATGACATGGGTTGGTCATTATTATTTATGAGAGTCTCCCTCCAAGTGAGTGTTTGAAGCATCTTGTAGTACTGCATACAACCCTGAGTGGAGTCTCAGTGATGAGGTCTAACACTCTCTCTCTCTCTCTCTCTCTCTCTCCCTCCCTCCCTCCTTCTCTCCAGGAGGAGCCGGGTGGAATGGCAGTGGGTGGAGCAGAGAGCCACGGTGGGCAGTCGGTGGGCGTGGCTACAGGCACAGGTGTCCGATCTGGAGTACCGTATCCGGCAGCAAACTGAGCTTTACCGGCACATCCGTACCAACAAGGTACTGCGCTGCTGCACTGTCTGTGTCTGCTTGCTTTTCTGCACTTGTGAGGTTGTGTGTTGTTTTTTTTTATTTGAAGACTCAAGTAATACCCAGTTCACTGGAAAGGGGTTCGTTTTGAACAACATTGCATTATAATTTCATGAGTTGGGACAGGAGAGACCAGAAATTAGTGACACTAACTGAATTTCTTATTGACCTGTTCTGTGATTGCAACACTAAAGTTATTAGACAGGGAATTCTGGTATAAATTACATTAGGCTGGATCTGTCTGCAGCTAATTATTGTCCTTCTCTTCTCCCCCTCTGTCTCTGCGGTATAGGTGCCGGTGGTCCTGTGTGAAGCCCCGTCTCCGGAGTCCCTCCTGAGAGAACCCTCTCGCTTTGGGCCAGGGCAGACCCCTGTCTCTTCCTCCCTGCGCAGCCCTGCGCAGCTCTTACACAACCTCAACCACCAGGTCAGTGTGAAAATCTAATTAAGTTCCACCTACAGGGCTTTAGTGTGTATTATCAGTGTTACTAACACAACTCCCCATGCTGTTGTAAATGAGTGCAGGTTTAAAAATGTCTTGCATTTTTAATCAACCATGTGAGCCCTTGTATACGGACACAGGTGCATGGGTATATGACTGAAACCAAAGAAGTAGCAAATGCATTTCCACACAAAACAGCGTATATAAGCTCATGTCTCTATTTGCATGATTACACAGTGTGTGTGTGTATAAATACATACATACATACATACATACATACATACATACACACACAAGTGCACAACATCAGTGAGACCACACACAAATAGACAGACAGTGTCTCCCTCTGCTGGTGGGAGTGTGTAGTAACAGTTTTGTTTGTTCCGCAGAGCTCTTATGTGGCCCAGTCTCTGGGCAGTGTGCTGTCTTCTTCCAGCTCCTCAGGGTCCTCTTTCAACTCCCCGAGAGTGCTCAATGGCTCCCTCCACAGGTCAGTCTACTGCAAATCTCACAGACACAGACGGCCGCTATCCTACACTATCCACAGGGGATGTGCCATGGCAAGCTGCACAGGACACTAGGGTGGCCCCTCTTTAGAAGTCTTGGGAAAGACTTTGGTACTGTTGAGTTGTCTTCTTTATGGCTCTTTGAAAGTGTAAAATCTCATTAGATTTTGTAGCAAAACTGAGCATTTATTCTGTTTATGTTTATTTCAGTGTTGGCACACAAGACAGGTTTTGAGTTCAGAGCTGCAGTCCCAAGGCAGTACCAGTTAGCCTTTGTGTGTGTGTGTGTGTGTGTGTGTGTGTGTATATATATATATATATATATATATATATATATATATATATATATATATATATATATATATATATATATATATAGTGTATTGCTGGATGTGTGTATAGCTAGGGATAGCTCATGCAGCTTTTCAAAGTGACAAAAAGGTTTTAGGAATTTGTTTTGGGCTAAATGTTTATATATGTATGCTACTATTTGAAAATCAAAGGCATTTTATATAAATCACTAATATTTTCTATAAATTCAACAGTACAACTTTATTTTGGTTTATAAACTGTACCACAACAAAAGTATGAAAAACATCTCCAAAATGTTTTGAAAAAAGACTGAGACAGAAAACAGAGTCCTCTTGTGGCAGTAATCTGCTGCGCAGCTTCAATGAACTTCTGAAATCATTCAGCTGTCAGCCTCTACAGACTGTTCCAGGTTGTGCTGTGCTGCACCATGTATCTGCAGGAGGGACCTCAGAAATAATCAGCAATAGCATCTTATGACATGAGCATAAGTCTGTCATGTAACATTTAGATTTCACATGTTATGTAACCAGAGAGTACTCTTTTAGATATGTTGGTTGGTTGGTTGGTTCTGCCAGAGTTATGCACACAATATACCAGGGGTGGGCAGCCCCTGTCCTGGAGGCCCATTCTTTTCCTGGTTTAATGATTCAACAGAATCAACTTTTCGATTCAAACAATTCTATTGGAATGAAGCCCGGCACTAGAAGGGCCAGCTTTGCCCACCCCCGTAGGATGCAGTTTAGCTGTGTCAGTGACAGCTCAATACAGCGCATTGTGGTTATAGAAAGCTGTGTGGTTTTTAAGAGGCAGTGAGCACTATCGACAGGCAAAGCTTTGAGACAGATGGCCTTTAGTACAAGGATGGTCATATATAGTGGTTGTGGCAGGCCTGCCCCTAGAAAATATCACCAATGTTTATTTAATTTGTGTTAGGAAGGTTCCTGGTGGGGACCTCCCTGTATAGCGGGAATAGTGCACGATCCAAGCTTGGCCACCTTTGTTTCTTAGTAGTTTTTGTAGTGTTTTGTTTTTGCCTTTTGTAAATATTAATGTACGCTTGTCCTCCCACACTAGGTATACCATTGTTTGGTACCCTAGTGGCAGCCACTGCAACTGCAACAACTGCCTGTTTGTTTAATAAAACCTGGACACTTGTGCAGTGTTTCAACATCAAACCGTCTGTGTCTCTCGTCTCTCAGCAGATACTCACTCACAGTAACAAAAAGCCCCAGTTACAGTGGTTAATAGAAATAAATAGCAAATGTTAAATAAAATAAGTGACTTCTATACAGTAAAACCTTGGTTATATGCCTCACTATAACCTGTGTTGTTGTACACTGCTGTTCTGACCTGCGGTCCTAGAAGCTCTATTCAGCCCGCAATTTCTGGTATTTACAGAGCTAGTACTGTTTGTTGTAAATTTAAAGGTAAAGGGGTTGAATTCTAACTTTATATTGAGAAAGTCGTATAAACAACTGCAATTTGATTATCTGAACACCTCTGGTCCCAACCAGTTTGGATAGTGGAGGTTTTACTGTATGAAGAGAAATCTTTATTTCCAGTTCCCTGACAATGATTCAAAGGCGTGTTCTCCTCTGACTGTCTGTGTGGCCCTCAGCTCTGAGGTCGGTGACAGCTCTCCGGAGGTTCTCTGGAAGAGGCAGCTGGTAGACGGCCTGACCGCCCTGCCCTCCCTACCGGACAGCAGCTGTGTAGCAGCCCGGGTTCGACCGCTGCAGCGCCACCCGAGACGCAGGCTGGTACGCATCGGTGGGACACCCTACGTGCGCGCCAAGGTATGCCTCACTGCACACTGTCCGACTGTCTGTCAAACACAGTCTAGTCATCATCGCAATGTGTACAATATATTAGAAACCTTCTGTTATGGCAGCCACAAAGACTGCCCTATGAGCTAGACAGAGAACTTTGTTCTACTAGAGAAACGGAAAGGGATACACTGTGGTTCCATTGCTGATCTGCTCTTTTATATCCCAATTTAAATAACTGAAATAAGTCTCTATCTTGGAAGTTTACTGTACAATTATTGGCTCCTGATAATGTAATTGAATAGATTAAGATGTGAAGGTGCATGGGCTGTGATAGCTTTGTTTGTATGGCAAGTACATTACTGGGCCAAACCAGTTCCTCCATTTTCCAGTGACAGCTCTGTTCACCTTTCTGTATAAATGGGGTATCAATTGTATTCCTACATGCCAAAGAGAGTGCCAACTCTCATGTCCTGATTTCAGCGGAAACTGTTGAATTTGCATTTGTCCTTGGGTTTCAAATTATTTTATGAGTGGGCAGTTGATTTAAAACATCAATAATAGAATAATGACATGCAATGACATGGTGCACTTATAAGGCAGATAAACATAGAAGTAGACAAACGTTTTGGCTCATGCTTGCATCATCATGGTGCATTTGGCATTAGAAAAGATAAGCAGCGTATTGAGAAACCCCAGCTGTGGCTCAGACTTTAGAAGCTGCATTTTTGACTGGGTGTACCTGGAATCTGAACTGTTTCCTCCCCCCTCTCTCCCAAGCCTCTGATGCTGCGCTGTAGCTGTGAGCTGCCCTCCTCCTGTATCCTGTGTGGTGGCCGCAGCCGCCTCCCCATTCAGACCCCCGATCACAGCAGCTGCACTGTGGAGGAGCGTGGGGCTGCACTGGAGCCCTCCTTCCACCCCATCCTCTCCTTCTCACACGGTGAGACTTGTAATGGCCACGACCAGTACTTTGTAAGAAGAGGGCTATTGCAGGAAGCGCTTTAATATCCATTATTATGTAGCATTTAAATAGTTTTTTATTTTTTCTGCTCTTCTGCATTGCTAAAAATACTTTATGGGGGTTGAATAGTTTAAAAAAAAAAAAGTGCAACTCAAGGAGATCTAGCAAGTGTTAGAGTAAACTTTTCGTAATATGCAGACCCTGTTGGTACGAGGTGGTGCAGCAGACTAATATAGTAACCTTTTCGGCCACCGAGGCCTGAGTACGTCTTTGGTCACAAGTTAAATTTTGTGGTAAAGGCATTTTAACAGAAAAAAAATGGAAAACAAAACTAGCATAGAATTGAATGCAACAACAGTACCACCCCATTTCATTATTGTGTCTTTGTGTGTGTTGGTGCTACTCTCTTCAGATCTTCCTCTTCACCTGCTCCTGGAAGGCAAGCTGCAGGATGCAGGTCAGTCTCTGAGCCCTCACTGGCTGAAGGGGGGCAGGGCCTCCCCAGGACTACACAGGCACCCACAGGGGGAGTTGGGCCCCACACTGCATAGGACGAAGGAGGAAACACATGGGCCTCACAGGGTCAAAGCTCTGCGGCTCTCTCAGATCAAGAGAAAGCGCACAGACCCCTCCAAGAACGCTTGCCACAAGCTGGCCTCTTCACTGCTCTCCTCTGCCAGTGAGTACCCCCGACCTGGCCTCACAGTGTGGAGTTAGAACATTCACAGTTGAGGTTGCAGCATGAGGCAACTGTGTGCCATACGGTGTAGAATTTAGAGATCATGACATCTTCATAATTATCAGCTAAAAACGATCTAATTAACTCCCATTAATTGTGAATTTTGACCTAGTTATTTTTTTTATGATTTACTCCACAATGAAGGATAGACTGAAATAATTGATTTTTTTCATTTGTTCTGTTTCCCAGTTTAATTACCCACCCCTTTCTGGACAAAAGTGAGAGGGACATCTTGGTAGCAGTGGCATTGCTCGATATAGCTTTAGATGGCTGTCAGAATGACTGTTGTCAACAGTAATGCATTTATTAAAAATCAGTTGTTTGAACTGGAGTACAGTATGCCTAGAAAATAAAGTTGCAGACAAATACAGGTTATCCATAATCTATATACCTTTTAATAATGTTATTAAGGCCCCAGCGATTCTTTGTAAGATATTTACAATGTCTTTCTTGGCTGACTGCTGTAAAACTGCATGCTAAACAAACAGCTTCTAACTAGCTCCCTCCCTCTGTTTCAGAATATGGTCACAGTAAAAGCAGTTCCGAGCGGTTGCTCAAGCATCGCTTAGAGAGCTGGCAGACAGCTCCCAACTTCCAGACTATTCCCACATTGGAGAAGAACCGATCCCAAATGGGGAAACCTAATTCCACCCTCTACCCTCCCGGTGAGTACCAGCGAAAAATGTGCATAACTACTAATTAGATTTTATGTACAGTATGTGTATATCTAATATATTTGCAAATACTTGTTGCCATACTATCAAAGCAAAAATATATACGATGATGAATAAACCTTTAAAGTAAAGAACCCCATTATGTTGCTGCATCCAGCATATGCTGCTCTATTATAGCTGATCAGCAATGGACATTGTTGCCAGACTCTGAATTCTCTGAATAATATATACATTAATAAAGGGGCAGGCACCCCGTCACACAAGCTTTAATTGAAGTAGGGTTAACATGACTTTGTATTCAAGAGAAGGTGCTTGATCTATTCTATAAAGACAAGTGGACCAGTGAAACTAGACTGGAACTGACTAAACGATCTCTGCCTTTTGTGTTTCATCGCCTCTGCCCCATCTTAAAGCAACTGTGGATTTGTGTTCAAACCACGAACCTGCAACCTTGAATATAATAACAATCTCAGATTGCTGCTGGTGATTGCAGTTGGAAAAAGTGAAGATACAGACATTCTCAGTAACTCCTCTCTTAATCAACCTTTATCTTAATCAGCGCCGCTATCCAGCTTCCATTCAGCACAGTTCATGCTGCTTGCATTCTGATTACACACTGCTTGTTTCTGTTAGCTTCTATCCGCCAGCATTAACGTTAGTGTAATTGCTGAAAACTTTAGTTATAAGTGTAACCGGTTGTCATGAACTTAACAATGAAAAGAAAAATTACAGGTACATTATTTAAACAGTTGTATCGTATAACACTATATGTTTCAGAACCCCACTACTTACTCTTTCAATTTGAACTGTGAGTTAAGATCCAGTACTTTTAGTTGAGTCCAGTACCCAGAGCTGAGAGGGGCTCTCGTATTTTCTAAATGAGAAACGCTTTGGTTTTATTATAGAAATAAGTGAAAAACTTTAAAAGTGAATGTCTGTTTTAATTATGTGATATACTTAGTATTTCTTGGAACAAATTGCAGCACTCTTTAAGGACACCAAATAAATGTGTTTGAGAGCCACTGCTCTCAGACATTAAACTGATTGGTTGTTTGATTTAATCCTTTGATATTGTTTGACCAATTTAATACCATTCTGTAGCTTTGTGAACTGAATAACAGAATCACTTCTTTACTCATTTAGCTATTCTGTTTTCTATAAACTGCTTTACTTTACCAGAGTACTTATGTATTGTTATTGATACATCTTTGTTGTATATTTGAACTTTTGACATATAGGGGTTAGAATTCCCAGGTAATCTCACACTACCATACACCTTTCGTCAAATTTGGGGGGGTGATGGTCTTAAATAACTTTTCACCCTGAATCTTAATCACAATGCTCATTGAGACAGATTTGTCTCTTCACGATGGTGCTGTAACTGTCTTTTCCATGGCCAGGATGTGTGAGTCGAGCTGAGAAGCTGCAGAGGGGCGCAGGCAGCCCCAGTCTCTACATTCCCAAACCCTGTCCCGAGGCCCTGTCCCAGACCACAGCAATCCCTGCCAGTGACCCCACACTGACTGGCTCCCTCACTGCCACCACCACCCCACAGGTGAGAGACCAAAGATAAACACTGAGTCACAGGGTTTGTTTCTGTGTGATGGTGAAAGAGGGCGCTTCTGTGGTATTCTTGTGGGTAAATATAATGCCAGTCACCATGGATTCCATTTGTGAAATTAAACCATTGTTTTTACTGTTTCACTGCATTCAGAAATACTGAAAGAAATGTAATACATTCAATATCAAATGTTTGGACTAAACGTCTTTATTAATGTCTTGAAGACTTCTAGTAGGAACGTTAGTCATTTTAAATGTAATAAGTTTCTGTATTCAATCTATTAAAAAGTTTACCACTATTATGTACATTTTATGATGACTCATGGTGGAATTTATATGTAAAATTCCAATAATTAGCTAGTGCTTTCTGGAGCAGTTTTTAAACAGCAAGCCTCTGGGACAAATGACTACAACTCCATCTCACAAGACAGTGTGCAAAAGTAGCATTCCCACTTAGCTTTTTTTTTTTGGTAAATTGGTAAAAGAGGAAGCTTGTGTCCTTTCTATTAACCTGCATACTGTTTGTAAACCTGGTGGACTGTCAGAATTTTCTGATTAAAAAAAAAAAAAAAAAAAAAAAAGAAAGCAAAGCAAATCAATCGAATCAATGGAATGTGGGTTTTCACGAAACATACCAATGACTTTACAGTAGATCACCGGCCTTATAAAGAAGCCACCCAATCACTTGTGTTTACTGCACCATGTATCTGTGTATATGTACTGTACCAAGACTGTGTAAACACAAAGGCTAACATGTATGTTATGCCTGAATATTTTTGTCAAAGGTTAAATGTTTAGGCAAAAATAAACTCAATCAATCAATCTTTATTTTACATAGCGCCTTTCATAGTGGACCACCATCACAAAGCACTGTAACAAGAAAATTCATAATACTTTAATACAGAGACATGCATAATACATGACGTAGAGTAAAAAAATAAACAAAACAAAATACATTAAATATAGTGAAAAGTGCATAATGCATGATAGTAGCATAGTACATGAAATAGTACATTAAATACAGTGGAAAGTGCAGTAGCATAATAATGCAGAGAAAAGGTTTATCCTTGGGATTTTCACATATTTCAAACCTAAAATGTTATTAGATCTTAATCTAAGTCCTAATAATAGATAGAGATAACCTGATTAAACAAATTACACACAAATATGATACTTTTTGAACATTTATTTATCAACAAATGATTCAACATTCAATATCCATGTGTGAAAAAGTATGTGAACCTTTACATTCAGTAACTGGTGTCACCCCCTTGAGCAGCAATGACTTCAACTAAGCTTTTCCTGTAACTTAGTGAGTCTCTCACATCGTCTTTGAGGAATTTTGGCCCATTCCTCCTTACAGAACTGTTTCAACTCTGTGAAATTTGAGGCAGCTTATGGACAGATGGCCTGACATTCTCCTCTAGAATCTTCTGATACAATGCAGAATTAATGGTCGTGTCAATGATGGCAAGCTGTCCAGGTCCTGAGGCAGCAAAGCAGCCCCAAACCATCACACTCCCACCGTCATGCTTGACGGTTGGGATGAGGTTCTTCTGTACGAATAACGTGTTTGGTTTTCGCCAAACCTAACGTTTCTCATTGAGGCCAAAAAGTTCTACCTTTGACTCGTCTGTCCAGAGAACATTGTTCCAGAAGTCTTGTGGATCATCTGTGTGCTCTTTGGTGAACTTCAGACAGGCAGCAATGTTCTTTTTAGAGCAGTGGTTTCCTCCTGTCTATCCTTCCATGAACACCATTCTTGTTCATTCTTTTTCTGATAGTTAAGTCATGAACACTCATATTAGCCAAGGCAAGAGTGGCCTGCAGATCCTTGGATGTTACTCTGGGGTTCTTTGTGACTTCCTTGATGATTTTCTTGTTTGTTCTTGGAGAGGTTTTGGTAGGACGACCGCTCCTGGGTAATGAATGTGGTCTTGAACCATTTGTAGACATCTGTCTGACAGTGGATTGGTGGAGCCCCAAATCCTTAGAAAAGGTTTTGTAACCCTTTCTAGACTGATGAACATCAATAATTGTTTTTCTGAGGTCCTTAGATATTTATTTTGTGGCATGATGTGTTTCCAAACACCTGTATGGTGAAGACCAAACTCACAAAGTTTCTGATCTTTATATAGGGTGGGGCTCCCAAACTCACCCCTGAAGAGCTACCTAATTATTTGAACACCTCATTCTAATTATTCCCTTAATTGAGCTGATAAAACCAGGGGTTCACTTACTTTTTCACATACCCTGAATCATAATTACTTAGTTTGTCTAATTCATAAATCATTTTATTTCAAAAGACATGGAATTGGTTAATATGAACCCTATTGGATATTTAAGAAAGGACTGGTTTTGATTCAAGAAGGCTATCATGATAAACTATGGAATTTCCATAATTACTGGAAATGTACATGGCATAGTACATTAAATACAGTGGAAAGTGCATTATACATGATAGTAGCATAATAGATAAAATAGTACATTAAATACAGTGGAATGTGCATAATACACGGTCGTAACATAATACGTGAAATAGTAGCAGCAATACAGCAGCTAATAGCAAATGTCAGGCTTAAAGAGCATGGAAAGCATAACCCTAATCTGTCTACACCGCTGGTAGAAGTGTCAGTGTTTTCAAAATAAGCTGGCGACCGGCACAATTAATTGCCTACTACTATATTTGCACCAGCTACTTTATTAAAAAATATTACATTTATTTTCAGGTATTATCATTGTCCATTTTTTGTCGTATTATGGTACTGTAAGGCGATATTATAGTACATAATAACTATACATATGCACCAAAAGTAATTTATTTTGTTGATGTCCTAAAAAGAGAGGTTCTGTATATTAACACCAACAGAATACAGTAATCCCAGTTGCAACAGTTTTGATGGTGATCAAATGTGTGAGTACTGGTGTGTAAAAAAGAAATGCTTAAAATGAACAGTTGCATTCAAGAAATTTAGAACAAGAACAGTGAAAAATAAAAATACATTTGGTTGTTATTATTTAGGAAAGCCATATTGAGCTGCACTCAGCTCATTTGCAAATGGGTCCTAGTCAGTAAAAAAATAAATAAATACAACAATACTGGAGATTACTAACAATAAACCAACATTCCCTTTCAAGAACAAAATGTAACCATTACTGGTAATTACCTCCTAAAGACCCTGAAACCTGAATAAGATATATCAGAGCTGCTCGTAGATCCTGTGGTGCAATCATGGCTGGCCCCCGAGGGCATAAAAGTACTGCACTCACCAACCTCTGCGATATCTTTCTTCTCAAGAATGACTTGATGGACAAGCATTGTTCATATAAGTACTTGTTACCTCTATTCACCATTTGAATCCCTTTTTTCAAAAATTTCCTAGTAGAAGGGGGGGTGGGGGTGGGGGACGCGCCCCTCCCACTCTTTCCCCATTGGCCCAACACACCACAATGAGATCGGTGCCCCCAACTACCTTTGAAGTGCCACGTACCTTAAAAGTAATTGAAAACCCTGAGTGTGTGTTGGGGTTAGTGCGAGTACCTGTGCCTGTCCCTTTACATTCTGCTCTTAATCTAGTCTGATCTCTCCTCCAGCAGCCAAGCCGTCGGCGGAGAGATAAGTGCTCGTTCGACATCAATAACATCGTCATCCCCACGTCCATGGCAGTAGGAGCCAGAGTGGAGAAGCTGCAGTACAAGGAGATCCTCACGCCCAGGTCAGTCCCCTCAAGGGTAGCATAACTAGGAAGAGAGAGGCTGCTTACTGTTTGCTCTGGAAATCCAATCTTGTAGTCTGGGTGCAGTACACACTCTTGTACTGGGCCACAGTGGACGTGCATTTTGTGTCCAAGATTACAGGTTGTGTGATGCAATGGAAATTTTGAACTCTAAACCGACGGCATATGAACTGCAAGGTACTACTGTTTTTCATTTAAATAGCTATGAACTGTTTAAAGATTAAACTCCCAAAAGAAAAGAACATCTACTCCGTGTGAGGAAATTATACAAAATAGAATGCAGAACTCCAAATGCATTTTCTAAGCAGTTTTCTAGTATATAATGAAATAAATTAAAACTGTAAGTGGTACTCAAACACTGACTAGTTGTAGTTCTGTACTGTATTGAAGCTAAATTTACTACTGTTAATTATCTTATGAGAGATGCATGTAGAAACTCAGTGTAACTCTTTCAGGCAAATAAGGATCTGCCTTTTCTTAGAGCAAAACTCCCTGTGAATCTGTGTATATTCCCTTCCTGACTGCATAATCTCCTCTTGCAGCTGGCGTCACCTAGACCCGGAGGTGTTCCAGCCTGTCGAGTTAACGAGCTCCGAGCAAGAACGAGAGGAAGAGGAAGAGGAGGTCAGAATTCTCTCCTGCACTCACACTGCCTTTAATTAGATAGTGCTTATTACACATCAGACTTTGCATGATTAAACTGGCTAAAATAACAGTGCATAATCCCCCAATAACCTCTGTGAGACACATTTTCACCAGAAGACAGAAGCAATATCTTACAAACCACAATGAAATAACATATTTGTAAGGAAATAATAGAAGAATACTAAACCTAAAATGTATGAAAAATAAAAAAAATAGAAACAAAAATGCAAAATACCTTATCAGACCTGCTAACACATTTTGCGTATCTGGTACGCCTTTTGCGTTAGTAATACGCGGGTACGCTTTTATTAGATGATACACAATAATACGTAATCCATGTTTCGCTCACCGTCTATGATGTTGCCTGTAGTTAGAGAAAGTGTTGCGTCTAACGTCAGGGCCAGCGTTAGGGCAAGGCAAGCAAGATAGATAGATTAACTCAGGTTTTGAGTTTAGTTACATGATTGAATAACCAATCAGCTTTTGAGTTTAGTTGACGATCCAACCTCAGTTTTAAAAAAATTTAAAGTGATCTTGGGTTGACTGACAGAAATTCCTACCACCCAGTTTCTTTGTATAATCATTGACATTCTACTGTAGTCTATCAGGCTTTGTTGAGCTGACTTGCTTGTGTTTCAACTGTCAGTTTCGGACTCTTTGGAGGGAGTGTGAAGTATTGTGACTTGTGAGGAAATTATTTATTTCAAACTGTCTGTGGTACCTTTTGTTTTTTTTAATTAATGCATTAGTTATGCATTTATTTTTGCCTGGGGAAAAACGTGCTCGGTTTAGATAACTGCATCACATGAAAAGAAAAATCCTGAAGAGGATTTTACAAGAATGGTGAGGGAGTAAGTTCAAATATTTATTATAATAATATAGTACAATATTTAAGCTTAATGTTCTGTTTTTGGCTCGTTGTCCTGTTTTTCTCAATCACCTGTTACTGTACAGGGTAAAATTCGATTTTATATTTTCAGGAATCTCTTATAAGTTTTACAGCAGCAGGAGAAGTAGGCTCTTGTATATTCCCCTTTTTAGTTTAAGGAATATTTAAAATCTCTGCCCTTCTAAATATCATTGGCTGAAGCAGTTTTAAGTGAGGCTGGATTTTCATTGATTAAAATATTCGTGTGTGCTCCCATTGGCTAGAAAGGTTGCAGTGTTTTCGGCACAGTGCGAGATTGAAAGTTGGAAGTTTGTCTGATTGTTGGGAAGTTTGTCAGGTTGATTGGAAATTTGCAGGTCCGTACAGCCTTTCGTATTAATCAATTGACAGATTAATTCATTATTAGATGAATTAGCAAATACGTTTACGAACCACTGTATGAATTGACAAATTGCTGGACAAATTGACCAGTTGACAAATTCATGAATTAACAAACGAATTGACAAACTAATGGCTGGGTAGTTTTGGCACAAATGGCACTCCATACTGAGAAGTCACCCAAGGCCTCGTCATCCTCCAGCACCTAAACCTACAACTTCAAAAACTGGGACAGGGTTTGACTTGAGTGCGTTCCTCTTCAAACAAGGTGAAGTGGCCAAGCAAAAGAAAACAGCCAAGGAAAAAAAGCTCAAAGTGTGTCAGGAGAAGAAACCCTCTGGGAGTTCACTATCCAAGCCTGAGAATGTGCACAAGTTTCTGTCAGACCCTGTGTCTAAGGTATAAGCACTATTTTTGAAGAGGGCTATACTAATTTTTGACAGAGGAAACCAAGCTTTGCAGAAAGAAGAACCCTGCATCCACACTCTGCTGTCAACTTTGAAGAAACAACTGCAACAAATATTGCTATGCTTCTGCAAGCCAGAACAAGTTATTGCCATAATGAAACATGTGGGAAGGGGGTTGAAGCCCACGGACCATAACAGGGAAAACCAGTGAGGAACTTGGAGTGGGTTATGAAACAAAATGCTTCATCAAAATCCAGATGAGCCTACACCTGAGGCCGCTTTACAAGGATGCAAGGCAGTTCTTCTCATCAGCTGCTGACTACATGATCCGGAGATTTCCTTTTGGAGATGAGGTGTTGGTGCATGTAGCTGTGGCAGACATCCACAAAAGCCAGTCAAGTCAGCTCCTGCTCTCTCATTTTCTTTGTCAGTTGCTTTGCCTGTCTGCTGCCTGAGGGGGTCACAGTAGACCAACTGGAGGATGAGTTCCACCTGTATCAGATAAATGATTTTGAAGACCGCATCCTGACCATGCAAATTGACAAAGCCTGGAGAGAGATTGCTTTGATCAAGGTTGCTGACAAGGAAGTCTTTACAAGTCTTTCTGCAGTAATGCTAGGCATTTTGGTCGTCTTCCACAGTAATGCTGACTGTGAAAGAGTCAGCTTAGTGACAAAAACAAAACCCAGCACAGAGCCTGCCTGACCAGACATGCTAGGTTCACTGGTAACGCCCAAAGTCTTGATGTCATCGAAGCAGCAAGTGTGTCACACAAACCTTTAGTGACACCTTGCTCAGGAAAGCCAAGTCAGCCACCTATGAAGCTAAACATTCAAGATCTGAAAGTGCAGTTTGACCTGTTTGATTCCTTTCTGTTCCAAACAACTCATTTTGTGGATAGCTATTACATTTGGTGCTGACTATTTACAAGTTTTTATTTTTCCTTTTTTGAAAGTGCTGTTTCTCTGTTTTAGAAGCTTATACATTTCAATTTGTTATGTTTTGACAGTAAATAAAATAAACATACTACAAAAATGGCTATTTTCTGTACTTGAAATAATTTTCATTTAGTATAAGTTAAAAAAAGGTTTAATCTATACAAAGGTAAACAAAATTAACTTTAAACTGAAACAATCATAGCTAATCTCTATTTTTTTTTATGAAAAATTCATACTAAAAACTCACCAGAGTGTAGTATTTAGCCGTTTTATACCCTAAAACAATTCTAGAGGGAAGCCCCCCGGGACCCCCCCCCCCTCGAGAAAGAGTGCTACTCAAAATAAAATGTCAAGGTTGGCAGGTCTGCATAAGACATGTAATCACAATAATTCCCCACAATGGGAATTGGTTACAGATTAGACTGCTTTTTCCTTTTGATTTAGCTAGTCTCTTGCAGTTCCCTCTAGGTCTTATTGCCTATATCCCATATCACTTTCCAGCATTAACCATGGTCTCTATCTCTCTATAGCACTGAGCTGTCTCTCATTCTGCCTGGTTTGTGTGTTTCAGATCGAGGACACTTCGGACGAGACCTACCTGAGCCGACACTCTCAGTGGGAGGAGAGGGAGAGGTCTCGCTGGGGCAGCTGGGCCCCGAGCTCCACACAGCGCAGAGTGGGCCGGTGAGTCACAATATAGGCAAAACACACAAACTGAAAACTAGCACAGATGAATTGAGTCAGCATGAGACTTTATAATCACGTGGGCCACACCGCCTCCTTCCCAGTTCCTCAGCTCTAACCGCTAGATCACACATCCACCCTTACAGACCCTCAGCTCTACCAAAACGAGACCACACTGCCTCCCTCCCAGTCCTTTAGCTTTAACAGCTAGACCAAACTTTTCCCCCCACAAACACATACTGTAGTTTAAGTTTAATTTGTAATAAACAATGTTAACCCTTCCTTTGGTTTCAGGCCATCTAACAAAGGAGATGGCAGACTGACGCCCCAGCCTCCTCTGCAGTCGAAGCTGGGTCTCTGCCAGCCTGCCTCCCCCCCGGAGGTGTGCCTCCCCCTTCTCAGTGAGCTACCTTACCTGTCGACACATAGCCCCCCCGAGCTGTGGGACCAGCGCGGGCGAGTGCCCTCCTTCAGTGAGGACACCACCTCCTCCTTGCCCGACGATGAGCTGCTGGTGAGTGTGCTTGAGAAATGCAGTGCATAGTCCATGTGGAGTAAGGCACCGGGAGATACGCTACTCCACTGTAGTATTCTACAGAGTTGTCTACACAGCGTCAACTTTATAACCGCTTGAGCCACACAACCTTTGGAGTCCTTCAGTTCTAATCAGAAGTCCATATGAAGTATCTACACAATAAAACCAGAGAACGTAGACCACTTTGCCCTGACCTTCAGGTGCAGTAGAGAATATGATGCACAGTACGTGATACATACAATTCCAATAATGCCAGAAACCAATACTTTTTTTGTTTTGTTTTTTTGCCAGAGAATATAAAGATTCATTTTTTAAGGTTTTATTGAAAAATAGTCTGACAGTGAAACCTTGTCTCCATTGCTGTTCCAGACAGTGCAGCCCTGGGAGCTGCGCTGCTTTCCCCTGTCGGACAGTGATCTGCAGCTGCTGCAGCAGAGCCCTGAGGACGAGGAGAAGGCCCAGCAGATCCGCTGGCCCCCAGGGACAGGCCGGAACAGCTCAGGAGCAACAGGGAGCCCCAACATGCAGGGCATTCCGACTGAGAGCACTGACTCTGGGATATTCCTGGGCAGCACAGAGCTCACTCCCACCTCCCTGAATCCCCAGGTCCCTCACTGCAGCCTGGACCCAGACGCCTTCCCTCTCCCCTCGCACAGACTGGCACCCATCTCCTTGCACCCGCACCTCCCAGCGCCTCACTGCAGCCTGGAAATGGACACACTCACTCACCCCTCTCACAGACTCACCCCCATTTTTTTGCAGCCCTCTCTGTCACACAGCAAGCACGGCAATCCCTTACTTACCTCTGAACATCCCCTCTTCAGCTCCGTGCTCCCCCATCTCACACACTACAGTCCCCCTGACACAGATGACAGCAGGACGTCTGAAACCGCAGCCAGTAACAGTTTATGAGACTCGATCTGCTAGTCAGATATAACCAAGGGATTGTTCCTGTATTTAAACAAAAGAAACAAAACATGCTGTTCCAGTTGCTTTTTACGTTTGATATTCAAACATCTATAGTTCTGATGAAAAAACACCTGAAAGTACACATGAAACTATCTGTCTCTTAACCGTTAGCGGTCCATTTATTCAGCGCTCGTCAAGGCACATCAGGTCCAATTTATTTTAACATGCAGTTTTAATTATTATTATTATTTTTTTTTTTCAGAGTAAAACAGGTTCAAAAGGCATTGAATTGCAAAAAAACACTCAGTACTGTATCTACAGCCAAGCCCCACCCCTTGTTCGCTGTATTTTTCACATACCTCTTTATAGACTGCATACTGATAACACTGTAACAAAACTTTTTTTTTTTTTTTTTTGTTCCTGGGTAGTAAGTGTTATTTCCTAATTGCTTATGCCTCAAAAGTATAGAACATGGCTATTATTCCCCACAAACTTTGCTTTTGTGACCAGGACAGTGATATTTCAAAATATCACTATTTCCAATGGGAAAATGGGCAAATGTGTGTCTTTTCGTTCACATAAAGTCAGAAAAAAACAACATATGAATCCAAATTAACATGTATTTATACTAAAGTAATGCAAAGATGACTACAAAAGATTTAGAAGTGAGTAGTTTTTTGAGATTTACAATTATGCTGTATTTACAGTATAATTGTAAATCTCGAAAAACTACTCACTTCTAAATCTTTTGTAGTCATCTTTGCATTACTTTAGTATAAATACATGTTAATTTGGATTCATATGTTGTTTTTTTCTGACTTTATGTGAACGAAAAGACACACATTTGCCCATTTTCCCATTGGAAATAGTGATATTTTGAAATATCACTGTCCTGGTCACAAAAGCAAAGTTTGTGGGGAATAATAGCCATGTTCTATACCTTTGAGGCATAAGCAATTAGGAAATAACACTTACTACCCAGGAACAAAAATTGTGTTACATAGTGTAATTCCTCTCCTGATCACTCGTTTTATCACCAAACTCCTCAATAATGCGATCCAAGTCATTATTTTATTCCTATAACATCTCAAAAAGCTCTGCAAATGTCTGTGATATTTTTTGAATCCTGGATGCAGAAGCAGCTACCTCCTTTATATCCGTGTTATTTCTGTAATGCATGGGGCTATGAGAAACACCCTTTTTTCAGTTTCATTCGGCTCCTATCGGTCTCACTCGGCCACTGAAAGGTTTACTCGGCTTTTTCCAGAGAAAAAACTTCTAGAGACCTGTGCTTTACGTCTTTTTGATGATGTCGGACAGGGTCCGACAATAGACCGGAAAGGGAAAATTGTAATGTCGGACCTGGTCCGACATAGGACCGCAAAGGATTAATCTATCTAATCTCCCCACACACCCCACCCCAACACAATAGCTTCTGTCTGTTTTTTCTTTTCTTTCTTTATTGGATTTCATTTCACGTGGTACAAGAGTCTGTCAAACAAAGTGGCTCTCAAACAGCACTAATGAAGATTTTAAGGTTTCATCCAGGTAGACAAAAAGTTTAGCAACTTGTGTGACACAAGATTATCTCTGGGAACGTGTTTGTGTGCCACCACTAGTGTGGTGTGCCACACACCACACTGATCTTCCTCTTCTACTGCAGTAACAGCTTATAATCTCATGTATGCACCTCCTACTAGAAGAGAGTGCCACACAACCATTGAATCTGAGCAAACCTGAAGCAAGTGCTGTAGGGGAGTCCAACTGGTTTATCTGAAGTGTTGGGAGTCTGGATTTTCTATTTATATTCTGTTACAGTACTATTGTACAACTGGTACATTACAATTGTCTGCAGAAATAAAACTGCAATGTGGAAGCCAGTCAAACCATCCTTCAGTGGAAAACTTACGACAAGCTGCTGAAAGGAAAATGATCTCTTGTAAAGAGAAGTAGGGAGCAGGAGTGTGTGTTGAAGATTTCCTCTCTGTAACATTTCTTTATTACAGTAAGTGTTATTTCTGTTATTTTTTTTTTTTATTAACATAGACTAGTTAACCATGAATCTTATTCAAACAGCATTACTGTCTGCTCCCTCTATAGTAATCAGTGCAGGCTGTTCACTACTTATTCTTTTTGATTTGCATAGTATTTTCCAACCCACCGGAATTAAGCTTTCTCCACACTCTCTGCAACAAAGCAGAAAATACATTTTATGTTTGTTTTGTGGTTTAAATGATTAAATTGCAGAACTGATCTGCTTTCCTAATTTACCCTTGCAATGATTCATTAGATTTTCTTTTTTTTTTTTTTTTTTTTTTTTTTTTTTTTTTTTTTTTTAAGGGATGGGGTTTGCTGCAGGTAAATTAAATACCTTGTAAGTAATTCTTACAATCACCACCCTCCCACTGTGTAATCCTATAACTTCTGAGTCTTACTGTGGCACCCAGTTAGGTCAGGTTGTCCAGTTGTGAAGGAGATACTGTCTGCATTCCTTTATAACTACCCAGAGTACCTTTGACTTGTTTAATGTGGAAATGTGTTTAAAAAAATACAAATAAACAAGCTTTAAAACATCTGTTCCATAGCACACTTCAGTTTGCGGGAGATGCTGTCTGTATCAGTTCAGACTGGTCCTGGAGTTTGGAATGTAGCTGCTCTGCTGTCCTAAACAGTGGGGATGGATTATCTTTGTAAATTGTATTTATAAAATATACCACAAAACCTAAAAAAAAAAAGAAAAAAGTTTCGTGATATAACTAGAGAGTGCACAGTGCTTGACAAAAAGAGTTATAAGAATAATAAAAAAAGAAAACACTTTAAACATGTTGTGTTTGGTCTCCATTTATATACAGTGCCTTGCAAAAGTATTCAGACCCCTGACCAATTCTCTCATATTAACGAATTACTAATGGTACATAGCAATTTCGTTCTGTTTGATATTTTATTTTTAAACACTGAAACTCAGAATCAATTATTGTAAGGTGACATTGGTTTTATGTTGGGGAATTTTTTTAAGAAAAATAAAAAACTGAAATATCTTGCTTGCATAAGTATTCAACCCCCATACATTAATATTTGGTAGACACCTTTTGCTGCAATAACAGCTTTAAGTCTTTTGGGGTAAGTAGCTTTGCACACAGTGTCGGAGTGATTTTGGCCCATTCTTCTCTGCAGATTTGCTCCAGGTTGTTCAGGTTGGTTGGACAATGTTTGTGGACCGCAATTTTCAAATAGTGCCAGATTCTCAATGGGATTGAGATCAGGACTTTGACTGGGCCACTGCAGGACATTCATTTTTGTTCTTGAGCTACTCCAATGTTGCTTTGGCCTTGTGCTTGGGATGATTGTCCTGCCTAAAGGTGAATTTCCTCCCAGACTTCAGTTTTTTAGCAGACTGAAGCAGATTATCTTGCAGTATTTTCCTATATTTTGCTCCATCCATTCTTCCTTCAATTGTAACAAGATGCCCAGTCCCTGCTGATGGGAAGCATCCCCACAGCATGATGCTGCCACCACCATACTTCACTGTAGGGATGGTGTGTCTTGAGGCATGGGCAGTGTTAGGGTTGCGCCACACATAGCGCTTTGAGTTTTGGTCAAAAAGCTCTATCTTGATCTCATCTGACTACAAAACCTCTTCACACATAGCAGCTGGGTCACTCTCATGCTTTCTGCCAAACTCCAGACGTGCTTTCAGATGGTACTTTTTGAGTAACTGCTTCTTTCTTACCACCCTCCCATACAGGCCAGTGTTATGCAGAGCTCTTGATATGGTTGACTGGTGCACCATTACTCCACTCCCAGCCACTGAACTCTGTAGCTCCTTCAAAGTGATTGTTGGCCTCTCTGTGGCTTCTCTCACAAGTCTCCTTCTTGTGCTGAGTTTTGAGGGACGGCCTTTTCTTGGCAGTGCCTGGGTGGTGTGATGCAGCTTGCACTTCCTGATTACTGATCCAACTGTGCTCACTGGGATATCCAGACACTTGGATATTATTTTGTACCCTTTCCCTAATCTAAGCATTTGTATTACTTTATCTCTAACTTCTGTAGAATGCTCTTTGGTCTTCATTTTCCTTCAGATTCACAGCCTTAGCAATGATCCTTCAACAGTGGGGTTTTTATCCAGAAAATGTGACAGCAACTTTAATGGTTCACAGGTGGAGGCCAATTGTGTCCTCGTTAGGTGCAAACTGGGAGCTTCCACAGCACAGGGGTTGAATACTTATGCAAGCAAGATATTTCAGTTTTTTATTTTTCTTAAAAATATTTCCCAACATAAAACCAACGTCACCTTACAATAATTGATTTTGAGTTTCAGTGTTTTAAAATAAAATATCAAACAGAACAAAATTTCAATGTACCATTTATAATTCAGTAATGTGAGAGAATTGTTCAGGGGTCTGAATACTTTTGCAAGGCACTGTATCAGATTGTTCATCTATATGGTAGCGAAAGCTTCAGAATATTGTTTTTTCTAAACATATAGCTCATTTCAGCTTGGGTTTGTTTAACAGCAATAGAACAGTGTTACTCACATGTGACTCCAGTGCAGGGCCTTATCTCAACCAGATCCTCAGAACTTATTTACCTGCAGTAATTGGAAACCTAGGTTCAACTGAACAATTACGATGTGTTTGGAACAATGCACTGGGCGGCTTGTTTCAGTAATTAAGGACATGGTTTAAACAAGGTCCTGGACTGGGATGGGTTGAAAGAGCCTCAACTAGCACTGCAATAGAGCCCAGTGGCTGTCTGGCCTTTGGTTGTCACTGTTCCTTCTGCTACCGGATTTCTGCGGCAGCAGAATATTAACACCTTTATGGGAAACTTTTCAGCACACCCCTGTTATATAACTGAAAGATCAGGTAGGTGATAAGCAAATAAATAAGAGTAGTGCACAATTGTGATGAACTGGACAGTGCACCTCCACTCAAGGGGAGTCCACAGCAGCTCGGAGTGGAGGCTTCACCCTGAGGTGGTGAGCGTCATTTGGGAGAGGTTCAGGAGAGCAGAGATAGACCTCTGCCTCCCTGGAATCAACCCACTGCCCGCTCTGGTTCTCCATAATAGGAGGTGGGGAATAGGTGCCTTGGCACATCAGTGGCTGTGGCATCTGTTATATGCCTTTCCACCACTCTCCCTGCTCCCACTGTGTCTGGAGAAAATCAGGCAGGACCGGTTCAAGGTGCTCCTAGTAGCCCCATTTTGGCCCAGGAGACTGGTTTTCAACACTGTTGCAGCTCCTGAGTGGCCAGTCGCGGAGACTGCCGATGCGCCGCAACCTGTTCAGTCAGGCACTGGGCACCTTATAGCATCCCGACCCATCGAACCTGCAGCTCTCGGTCTGGTCCCTGAATGGCTGCATTAGAACCATCTGGGTCTGTCCAACAGGGTTAACAAAAAATGCCATAGCAGCATCCACACGTTCCCAGTATGGGTAGAATTGTGGTGTCTGCCTCGTGGGTACGCAGTAATACTGCAATTTTTGCAGGACCTATTTGATGAGGGGAACCCCCCCCCCCCCCCCCCCCACATTATAGGTATATCTGGCAGCTTGCCATGTTAAGATTTACTTGCTCTCCCCAGGAGCTCATTTCTTGGCAGGGCAATTTTTGAAAGGGGCTTGGTGGCTTTGGCTGCCTATGAAGGACATTGTTTCTCACTGGAGGCTAAACGTGGTGCTTAATGCACTCATAAAGCCTCCATTTGAGCCCCTGCATTCATCCGAGCTGAAATTGTTATAATTTAAAGCGGCTTTCTTGCTCGCTATCACCTCTGCAAAGGGGGTCAGTGAAATGCAGGCATTCTGTATAACGAAAGCCTGATTCATTTTTACAGAGGCCAGGACAAAAAGTCACGGTCCGTATCAATCCTGCCTTTTTTGCCAAAGACTATCTCAGCATTCCCTGTCAAGCAGTCTAGAATTGGAAGCTTTCCATCCGCCTCATTTCAAGTCTGATAAAGCGACAGCTCCCTACGCTATGCCCAGATCAGGCCCTGGCGTACTGCGTTGACAGGACAAAAAGTTGGAGGCAGTCCAAACTATTTTTTTTCTGCTATGGGGCTAAGTCCCATGGTCAAGCTCTGTCTAAGCAGTGGTTGTCCAAGTGGATTGATAGGAACGGTAGTTTCTCATGCCAAGTTATCAGCAAAACGCGAGAACTGCCAGACTATAGACCAAGGATAGTTTACGTGTTTTCAGTGTACTGGCACAGCAAAACTAAATCAGCCAAAAGCATCATTTCACTTTTAATTTATAGTTCCCAACACTCTTAGGTGAACTGTAGAAAGAAAAGTCAATACATGTCATACAGTAAGAGAAATAAACTGCCAAAGTAAGGTAACAATGTCTCCAGGCACTTTTATCCATGCATATGTATATTGCAGGACAGCCGAGTTTTTAATGACAGTTCACTTTTTTTGTCAACATGAAAATGTACTAGGGAACGCACTTATTGTGACTATCATTTATATTAAATTATTTATTTCTGTTTTAAAATAGAACATTTGCCTGCAAAAAATATCTTTATATAAATATAAAAAAAGTCTGTTATATGTGGGATTTGAAACCTATAGTCTTCAGTTTGTAAGTGTGTTGTGTTACTGTCAGTGCTACACGACTGGCTGAGAAAACTAGCAGCATTTTAAAATATTAAGTCAGCCATCTGAGATTCTCGAGACATTTTGAAGATTTTTTCAAGTATTCGTTCTGATCTTGATCTCTGAAAACTGTTGGCTTCCTGTCAGTGTAACACTCATTGTGGTCCCTAGTGAAGCAAGGAAGTACGGTTTTCCTCTCGATACTGGTTGATGAGAGTAATGCTATTTGTGGTCCCCACTGGACAAAAAGGAACGTTAATTTCTGCGAATTAACTAATGTTGATATATTTGTAAAAGTAAAACATAAATAAATACATAAATATTGAAATAAATTAATACATAAATCAATATATAGACAGTTCTTTATCTATCTTGACATTTATTAATTTATCACTATTAGATATAAACACTGCCATTTAATACTGTATGAAATGAAAATAAATTTTCATTGTATACTAGTGAAGATTTTTGTACATAAAGGTTGTCATGTTTTCATATATTTTTACTTTCAAATTAAAATATATTGGAACGACCCGGTCAATTGCTTTGCTGCAGGACTTGTCTGTTCAGTTTGTCAGGAATTCTCTGTAGTTTCAAATAAAACACATATTTTGAGAATTCAACACTCTCCCTGAGTATTACTTCCTAAACATGAAAACATTAGGTTATTTACCATAACCCAGGTTCCCTGAATGAGACGACCATTACTACTTTAGGTATGGGATATTCCTGCTCTTCAGGTAGGTATTGCTGAACTCTCTATACCAGAGCGAGTACAGGTGTTATTGACATGTTGTGGTGCTAAGCACCGAGACATGGAGCATCTAAACACCGAGGGTGCCGAAGCACTGAGGGGCCCCCAGCCTTAACCGCGTGAAGTCAACACAACCCGGGGTAGCGCACAGCAAATACCGGGGTGGATACACAGGCTCAAGTGGCTGCGGTAGGCAATCAGGAGAGCAGTACAGGGGAGCGCACGGTGCTGCGCCATGGCGCAGAGCGGCAATAACCTGGTTCTGGACCGTGTGCAGTCACAGAACGTGGCAGCGCATAGCGTATGCCAGAGTGGAGCACAGTCTCAAGGAGCTGTGGCATGTTAGGCAGGAATAACAGTGTACTGCTTTTTTTTTTTTTTTTTTTTTTTTTTTTAACTGCAAAGGCAGTACCAGGAAAAATTACGGGCTTATAGACACAGCTATTCAACTATGGGAGAAACACACTCACCATGCCAGGCAGGTGACTAAGCACCCCGAGTAGGCGGGCTAAAACAAGCCTGCTGATTCAACTCAACAGCGGGACATGGCAGAGCTGGGTCCCGGTGGAGGAATAACAGGGTAAAAATAACAGTTACCAAGGCAACACGGGTAACTGATTTTGTTTTGTTTTTACCAACTCACCGAGTTGTCGGGCTGAAACAAGCCGGCCTAAGCAACTCAACATCGCACTTGTATTATTTTTTATTTCTAAACTGCAAGGCAGTGAAATAAAACCACAAATACATGCACACAATTGCAAGCTGCCAGGATAATACAACAGACACCATGGCAACCACACCGCTGTAAGGTTTTAAGCAGACTGCAATCACAAAGCGATGTAGGCTGTTACACAGAAAAAGAGTAAACACAGCGTAGTAACTGGACAGGGGTAGTATAGCTTGGACTACATTCAGTTATACCACCGGGGCAGCGTGTAGCCTACAGCTGAGTGGAGCACCGTCTACAGGCAGTGGGCAATGAGGCACCTCGTGCACCGAGCACCTGAGGATGCTGTGCGCACTGATGTTCTAGACACCTGCCTACCAAGCACTGTGCGCACAGAGTACCATAAACACTATGTGCACCATATAGTGCAACACCATGCACTCTTGCACTAGCTCTGTAGCAGTGGGTTCCACCATGTCCACAGGGTACCGTGCATTGCAAGCCCCATGTGCACAGAGAACCCTGCAGCACCGTGAGCTATTGCGCTAGGTCTGAGGCAGTGGCCAAGCGATCCAAGCGCCATGCACAGTACCGTGCACTATGTGCAACGCGTACGGTGCAGCACTGTGCGTTCCCATACTAGTGTTGCATGCGCACAGAGTACCATGCACTATGTGCAACGCATACCATGCAGCACCATGCTCTAGTAGTAGTGGTGTCAAGCATCGTGTGCACTATAGGCACCATGCGTACCGAGCACCACACGCACGAGTACCGTACAGCGCTGATTGTGCACTACCGCTGAGGCGCTGGACACTGTGTGCCACTTATACTAAGCACCAAGATAAAAATATCACGGGCTATGCGTGCGCCGCAGTACCGCAGCACCAAGGAGGCCGCTATGCAGCTATGCTGGGGTGAGCGGGCCTGTGTGGCCGGCAGGGTCTACTCGACAGTTGGGATGCGGCAAGGCCTAGCACCGTGGAGGAGAGCGTGGCTGGAAGGGTCACTCGACAGAGGGGGTACAGCAAAGCTTAGCTCCGAGGAGGACATGTGTACTCTCAGGAAGAATAGACAATCATTTGCGGACGACTGCACAGGCAGTCACTCACATAGGACAGACAGATATAAAGAGCGGCCTACCACGCAAGCGGGGAGGCTGCTGAAAGATAGACAAGCATAAAAGGACTAGTCTTTTTTACGTCTTTAATTCCAGGAAGGTGGCAAGCTGGCTTTCAACACGAATGCAAGGGAAATACAACCGACTCGAGAAGCTATTTTCTATCAACACGCTCAGCTCAACACAGAGGTCTTACCTTACCATCTTGAGAGGGAAAAAGAGGAGGAACTTCCTGTGAGTGACGGTTTTATTCCCTCGGTGAGCAGGACCGAGTGCGTCATCCTAGGAAGGAGCCTGTCAGCAGCTCTGGTATAGACAGCTCTGCAATACCTACCCGAAGGGCAGGTATATCCCATATCTAATGTAGTGGTGGTCGTCTTCGAATTGAAAGGGAACGTTAGGTTACTTACAATAACCCTGGTTCCCTGAAAGAGAAGGTGACCACCACCCGCGAGGTCGCTTTGGTCGCCCTCAAGGGTTCGATCGAAAAAGAGGAGGATCTTCCTGTGAGTGAGGGTTTTATTCCCTCGGTGGGCGGGACCGAGTGCATCATCCTAGGAAGGAGCCTGTCGGCAGCTCTGGTATAGAGAGCTCAGCAATACCTACCTGAAGGGCAGGTATATCCCATATCTAATGTAGTGGTGGCCGTCTTCTCTTTCAGGGAACCAGGGTTACGGTAAGTAACCTAACATTCTACAGATTTGGGGCTGAACTAAATCAAACTCTGCTCGCTCTTGTGAAAGAGTGTTTATGCGATAGTATCGCTAGTTTCCATATCGCATCTTCTTTATCCCGAAACCAAAACTAGCCATTTCCTATCCGCGAAAACAGCGGAGAGATGTTTTGCAGGAGTAGGAGGGACCACTGAAAGCAACTTGAAAACAGCTGTTGACCAATCCCCAGCAGGTATTTGGAACATTTTAAAGGGGGGAACATGCAAAAAGGCATAAGAAGATAGCCAGGGCAGAAAAAATAAAAATAAAAAATCTGTGTTGTACTACTGTTTCGTTTGAATATCAATGAATGCTATTACATACAACTACTACTTGTAGTAATAATAATAATAATAATAATAAAGAAGAAGAAGAAGAAGAAGAAGAAGAAGAAGAAGAAGAAGAAGAAGAAGAAGAAGAAGAATCTGCTTTTATTTTTATTGTGTAAAATATTGGAAAATACGGTCGCGAGTTTGAAAGAAAACGCACACACACATACACTCACACACCTGGCAATTACCTCGTTTCCACAATGTCTACAGCATCGTGCTGCATTGCTTTGTCACTGTAATGAAAGCGTGCCACATTGTTTTCATGATTTTTGTAAAAATCCATACAGAGCCGTGTTGTCCACAAGGCTGTATAATAGAATATAACTGCACAAGAACGAAGATTTTAAAAAAAAAGTCGGTTAAAACAAAGAAACTCAAACAAACTCACTAAATTATAAAATTGAAATGCTCATAAAAATAAACAAATAAATAAATAAATAAATAATAAAACTTGGGGTGAATAGAAAATCCAAAAACTAATTTAACACTGTCGCCAGGATCAGTACCTGTACATATTATACAGTAAGAAGTCGAATTAAATGCTATCCAGCACCATGAAAAAAAAAAAAGAAAAAGTTGATTGCAGATTTTTAGTTGTGGGTAGTAGTTAATAATAATAATAATAATAATAATAATAATAATAATAATAATAATTATTATTATTATTATTATTATTATTATTATTATTATTATTATTATTATTTCTTCTATCGAAAACCCAAAGCAAATTTAAAAACTTCACCTTGATGCTTTTGAGATGACAGTTAGGCTACCATTATAGGTATTACGTAATTATGTTATCTGCAGGTATTTATATGTTTCGATGGGAGCACTCTGTGTGTGCACCCTACTGGAAAGATAGGCATGTTCTTATATGCCGAGAATTTGGGCTTCATGTAATGTTTCTGTGTAGGCCAACATGTTGAAGTACTTTACAAGAGTAACCAAATGTTAAAAACTAAAAGTTAATACCTTTAAATGGTTAACACTTTCATACGTTCTTTATTAGTATTCTAGTTTGTTTACATTTGTTAGCCTTGAGTTTGATCGAAGTTCAATGTAAAGGAGCACTGTGCCTTTAAGAAATGAATAATTTGAAACGAAATAGGTGACATCACAGATGACGTGCGAGTATGTCCATGGACTTAAATAAAAAGGGCCGAAGTCGTAGCTTACTACAAAGAAATAAAAGAAAACATATCTAAAAAGCTTTACCATCACTGAAAGAGACAGTGCTCCACACAAAGCTCTCCGTGAGTAGAAAGGAGTTTATTGTTTGTACGTATTCAAGAAATAATACGTATTGCTTTATTAAACATTTAACTGAAACTGTGGCAAACAAACAAACAAACAAAATAATAGTAGGCTAAGGAAGAAAACGGTCTTGTGCGTGTTTCGTTTAAGGTGCAACAAACACAACATATATTATGATAATAATAGGAATAATACCTATACAAATATTTGATACTGTAAGTTATTAAGTTTCAGTAAATTATTAATTCAGTGTTGTGTGCAAAGGTTTGAGGTCAGTGGAGCGTCTTGAGACATGTACTGTTTTTTATTTATTTATTTTTTAAATATCAGCATGTTTAGTGTTCTGTTTGCTTAATACGCCATAGCTTTAGACAATTTTGAAGTTGACTATAATATCCAGTCCTGCGAAAGTCTTGCGATGTGATTGGTTCTCATTCTGAGAAAACTTAAGATCTTGTAGGGTTTATCAATGTGGGGATAGCAATTTAAAATGTATTTAATTTATTTTTATTTTTTTACATTCCCAGTATTAGTTCTCCTGAGAGTGTTAATGCTGAGCAAAGCAACTGTCAGACTGTTGCCTTTTTTTGAATAGTTTTTACATTTACAGTTGCCAGGTAAACTACTGATTAATGACCTCCACGTTCATCTTTTTAATAGTTTGGGAGTAGTAAAACAATACGGTTGAGGCTTAGAGCAAGGAGCCTGGAACTAAATATTATTTGGGAAATTAATCTCTACCTGTAAAATAGCTGTCTCGAAATATCTGTTTTATAAATAATGATGCATGATTCTCAGAATTGCATGTGGAATGACATCTCTACTAGACTCCAGCCTTGCCTTAGCCTTGGCAAGGTGGTGCTGCACTGAAGAATAAAGAGTGTAGTCTCTCTCCCTCTCAGAGTGTATCGGAAACTGGCTCACTCCATGCTGGTTGCTCCATGTGCAAAAGGAGTGCCTGGACAGTACGCTTGGTAGCCTTTGTAACAGATTGCATGCTGTGGACACACAGGCCTTCTCACTGTCCTTTCCCCAAATCAGCTACACCTTTACCACCGTCCAACAGTGACACACACACACACACACACATAGACACACAGACACAGCTTTGCTAGGGGTGTGTTGCTGCTTGGATGGGTAATTTCATTAGATAATTAGGTAATTTATCAACCATAATGGAGGATCATCATAAAATCTGAGTTCTTGTTAAATTAATTGGGAGTGGGTGAAAGCCAAAATCAAGACAAAACTTCCCGGATGGAGCATTATAATATGAAGAAACATCTTAAACCTATGCCACACACTTACTTCTTTTCTATAGCCTCCAAATTAAAAATAATTATCATTTTACAATTTTTCATATTGTTTAATCCAGTGGGTCCCGAACTTTTGATTGTTGCATACCACCTTCCAGACCTGTCAGCATATCCTTAGCATACAGGTTTATATTTTAATGTTATTTTTAATATATGCTTTCATAATACACATTTATACACATAAACAATATAATACATACAAAATATAAATGACTATAATAATATAATTAGGGCGTCTGATTCTCGTGTTTAACTGATAAAACACGTGATACAAAAATAAATAAAAAAATGTAATCCTTGTCTAGTCAATAAACACCGGAAAAACACTGGAAATCATTACTCAATTCACATTAACTTCACCACTTTCCCAGTAAAAAAACAAAAACAAAACAACTACTACTACAAAAAAAATTAGGGCAGTGTTCCTCCTTTCTGACTCGTGTCTATCATTGATTTGCTCTGAATACTTTAAATCCACCCCAACTTTTGAGTGACAGCAAATTAAGAACATAAGAACATAAGAAAGTTTACAAACGAGAGGAGGCCATTCGGCCCATCTTGCTCGTTTGGTTGTTAGTAGCTTATTGATCCCAAAATCTCATCAAGCAGCTTCTTGAAGGATCCCAGGGTGTCAGCTTCAACAACATTACTGGGGAGTTGATTACCCTAACCCTCACAATTCTCTGTTTAAAAAAGTGTCTCCTATTTTCTGTTCGGAATGCCCCTTTTTCTAAACTCCATTTGTGACCCCTGGTCCTTGTTTCTTTTTTCAGGCTGAAAAAGTCCCTTGGGTCGACACTGTCAATACCTTTTAGAATTTTGAATGCTTGAATTAGGTCGCCACGTAGTCTTCTTTGTTCAAGACTGAACAGATTCAATTCTTTTAGTCTGTCTGCATATGACCTGCCTTTTAAGCCCGGAATAATTCTGGTCGCTCTTCTTGGCACTCTTTCTAGAGCAGCAATATCTTTTTTATAGCGAGGTGACCAGAACTGCACACAGTATTCAAGATGAGGTCTTACTAGTGCATTGTACAGTTTTAACATTACTTCCCTTGATTTAAATTCAACACTTTTCACAATGTATCCGAGCATCTTGTTAGCCTTTTTTATAGCTTCCCACATTGTCTGGATGAAGACATTTCTGAGTCAACAAAAACTCCTAGGTCTTTTTCATAGATTCCTTCTCTAATTTCAATATCTCCCATATGATATTTATAATGTACATTTTTATTTCCTGCGTGCAGTACCTTACACTTTTCTCTATTAAATGTCATTTGCCATGTGTCTGCCCAGTTCTGAATCTTGTCTAGATCATTTTGAATGACCTTTGCTGCTGCAACAGTGTTTGCCACTCCTCCTACTTTTGTGTCGTCTGCAAATTTAACAAGTTTGCTTACTATACCAGAATCTAAATCATTAATGTAGATTAGGAATAGCAGAGGACCTAATACTGATCCCTGTCGTACACCGCTGGTTACCACACTCCATTCTGAGGTTTTTCCTCTAATCAGTACTTTCTGTTTTCTACATGTTAACCACTCCCTAATCCATGTACATGTGTTTCCTTGAATCCCAACTGCGTTCAGTTTGAGAATTAATCTTTTGTGCGGGAAATTCCTACATTGCTATTGGAGGCTCCGCTTGCTAAATTTAAAACATGATAATAATTACGAATGAAGGCTTATTCGCGGAATATAAAACTGTATTACAGTGAAAATATGGAGGATTTAAAACAGAATTGCACATTTTGGCAAAATTTTAAAAAATGCCTACGCACAAAAACCGCACAAGAATTTACCCGTTTCGCTGTGGAAGACAACAAAGGAAAGAAGGTACAATTTAACTGTGCAAGTACTGTTGAGTTACTATACATATTTTGACAAAAAAAAACACCCAAGCATTTTGGAAAGTAACCGAAAACAATAATTTCATACAGTATATAAAAAGTGATTTCCATAACTTGAAATTAGCTTAAAAAAAAAAAAGAGCCGAAAAATGAAATTTCATAAAAAAAAGAAAAACAAAAGTTCTAAATAGAGTACTAAATAATTCACATTGATTGGTGGTGAGGGCTCTGTACGTCGTTGCCTCTGTGTATCTTTGTTCTCATTGGTACTTTTTGGGGGTTTGCAAATAAATGTGCACACCAGCTATGTGATTGTCTTGCACCGCACAGCCTTTCTTTTTGTTATTGAAACTAGCTAGCGCCAAGTGCCATTTCACTGCAGGAATTAAAAGGAATTCCCAATGTGTTTTACAGCTTTGTCTGAGAATGGCAAGTCTTATGAAAATACAAAAAAAAAAAAACCCAAAAAACAACCACATGTTTACCATTACACAATTTGCCCCGCGTACCCCATCGACATTTTGGGAACCCTTGTTTTAATCAATTAAAATCTTGGAGTGGGTAAAAGCCAGACCAAGACAGAAGTGCCCGGACAGGGCAAAATGGGTCTTGTCTTAAACCTACACCAAATTGGTACTTCTTCCCTACAGTCTACATACGAAAAAGATGTAATTACAGCAGTTTTGCTTTTTTTTTTAAATACATTTGAATACTTCTGGATCAAGGTCGTACTAATTATCACTTTCCCAGCTGATGTTGAAAGAACATCTCGTAATAGTATCAAGAAAATCTGAACTAAAATAGACTAGGCTGGCAGATATGAAATTAAGAAATGCAGATATTGTAATATAATAAAGCTTTCCTGTCCGTCATGTAATTTTAGTATTAGTAGAATAATAATAATAATAATAATAATAATAATAATAATAATAATAATAATAATAAAGGTGGTGGAAGAATGTACAGTGGTATTGGCGTATGCCTTAGTGCGAGAGGTCCCGTGTTAGCGCCCACCCCCCGCCTTTGTGTGGATTGCCTCGCCCTGTGTGATGCACCTGCTTGCTTTAACCGAGATTACAGCTACAGTGGTGTGAGCAGTGAGATTACGTCACCTACCAGCCCTGCTGCTGTCTTCCCACATGCACGCTACAATGTTATTTATTATTATTATTATTATTATTATTATTACAACGATTTACTTAAATTGCACGTGAGGGTCGAATAGACAGGAAAGCTTCCTTGCCTTACATTACTTGAATTGTTTCCTAATTTTGTTTCTACCAGCCCAGTCTATTTTAGTTAGGATTTTCTAGATAGTATTACGGAATGCTTTTCTTTCAGCACTAGCAAACAGCTTGGGAAAGTAATGATTAGTATTATAACAACAAGCTTGGGCAGAGCTGTGTGCCTGTGGGTGGATTGTTGTTCGAGACTGTTTATGCATGACAGACCATGCTCTGCAAGCCGGAGCTCGGACCCATGCAACTCACAGGCACTTAGTTGAGACTGTTTGGCGCTAGTAATTAATTGCTGGCACATGGGACTTACGCGTGAGGGCAATGCACAGGACTCTGCAAAAGAGCTTGCCCTACCTAAACTAATGGATGCAACCTGGCACCAGTGGTGACCGCTTGCCAGTGTGGGAATAGTGGACAAGAGTCTGAGGGGTGCACCTGTCAGAGGGAAGGGGGAGGTAACCGGGCTGGGCTTCTGATTGGGTACAGCATTTACAATATTTCAACTGTTTATGTCTCTGGGGTTATTTAAGCAGAGCCTGTGAGCTACTCAGGGTGGTGTAAGGAGTGTTGCTGAGGGCATTGCTGACAATCGTATGGACCTTGCTGTCTACTGCAAATAAAGACCCTGCTGTTTGCTGCATACCTGTGTCCTGATTTGTTTTTCTACTCCATGTTACAGTATTGTTTGGTCCAGAAGCATCAAAATGTATTCTAAAAAAAAATAGGAAAACTGCTATAATGATAATTCTTTTTGATATGTGGGCTATGGTCGGGGAATAATAATTTGATGTAGGTTTTAAGACGTTCAGACCACTTTTAATGCCCAGTCTATGCACTTTTGTCTTAGTCCGGAAGCATTTTTTCGAATAAAATAAAATATGGGAAGGAGATCATTTGATTTAGGTTTAAGATGATCAGAATTCTTTTAATGCCCCGTCTGGGCAGTTTTGTCTTTGTCCAGCTTTTATCCACTCCCAGATTAATTTATTACCTACTAGTGTTCCTGCAATACTTTGGCAGCTGGATGCCAAGAAGGGTGTTCTTATAATAATATATTAATAATTATATAATATATATATATATCTATATATATATATATATATATATCTATATATATATCGAAATTTAGGCCCCCTTTTGTATCTAGAATGTATACATATGTCTATACGTAAAGTAAGATATGTGGTCACCGTCGCACCGGGTAAGCGCGCTGGCCCATTGAATGGTAGCAGTTTCACAGATTCTCATTGGACCCAAATAATAATAGTAATCTTTATTTTTATATAGCGCCTTTTCATATAGTGGAACACCATCACAAAGTGCTTTACAAGATACGAGACTAAGGTGTGTGAACTACGCATCAGCTGCAAAGTCACTTACACGAATGTCTCAACCGAAAGACAGAGCACAAGGAGGTTAAATGACTTGCTCAGGGTCACACAGTGAATCAGTGAGTGAGGAGGGATTTGAACTGGGGATCTCCTGGTTACAAGCCGTGTTCTTTAACTACTGAATCGCACAGCCTCCTAAGTGGATAAATGACTGTCACCCATTTGAATTGATGCACAATAGATATTTCACAATTTGTCTAAGATCCTAATTTATTTCCTCTACACTGGTTTACTGCATTTTGTTTCCCATGATCACACTAACTGGTTCCACTTGTTTAGATCATTTAAACTGATTGACTGGGTCTTCTGATTAGACCTCTCAGTTCAGAACTAGTTTGGTTCAGTTCCTGGGTATTGTCTAGGGATCTTAATGTGACTGAAAAATGCAAACTATATTTAGCAGGCATGCTGGGTTCCTGGGACAGGAACCTATTAACAGAAAAGATATAAGGAGCTGTACTTTGCTGAATCACACAGTGAGGGACAGATTCTCAGTGCAGCCTGTGTTATTCAATGAGGATCTCATTGTTCTGGTACCCAGGAAGATCAAAAAAATGCATGGCTGAGATAAAGACTCAGAAATAATACTTATTATTTTATATTCGATGTAGCAATAATCACAGAAAAACTTGGACTGGAATAATCTATATTTCCACTTGTTTGGGACCATAAAGTTGGCCCAGAGTGCCTCTTCAAATATGCAAACAGGGATAAATGTGGAATAAAACAATGTAAAACTGATTTTAATAAGTTATGTATTTTGTCAGAATTAACAGTATACTTGATTGTCTTTTGGCTATGACACTGCTGGCCATGAAGTGGTCAAAGTAGCTAACTATCTTTACACTGTAAACAATGTGACATTGTCTCAGTAAATGGAAAATTAGTAAAATATTATCCATAACTTCACAATGAAACCAAAATCTAATTTAAAACTAGGTCAAATAGACAAGTGTTTTGTCTAATGCTTTCTTTAGTGTTACACATTATGAACATTCACTATATTGACATTTCCAAAAAATACATTTAATTTGTTTGAATTTTCATTATCATTTGATTTCTGCATCTGGTCATTTGCTAGCTTTACATCTAAGCATTGTACAGCTTAGATAGGCATGGAAAAGTGAAACATTAAAAAACATGCCAAATCATGGCAGACTGTGGTACAATTTTGCTTGGGGGGGAAAAAAGCATAAGAAAACTGCAAAATTATTATAGATTAATGGTGGTAAACTTTTATAGGGATTAAAAGTGTCATCCCTTTATAAGGGATTAACAAAAACATGTTAAGCTTTATACATTTCTGTCATAGAAAATAACTTTTTAAGCTTTTACAAAGCACATGGGACTTATCTTACAATGTTCTTTCACATTTAACCTTAATTTACAGAATGTGCACAATATACTGAGGACTGTCTATAAGTGAGTGCATTTTTTAATTAAATTTGTATTGTTTCGTTGTGGATGGGTAACTATTGGAGAGACTTGGAAGGCAAACTCTTCCAAACTATCAAACAGAACTGGAGTCCAGGTGCACCAAAGCAAGGAAGCAGAAGACAACATCACCTAATTTACCCTATTGAATGAATCCTGGCATTCTCCCAATAGCGGAGATTGTGAACTGGCTTGCCGGGTTTGGCTGGGCTTTGCCAAGGCACCTGTATCCAGAAATGATCCAGCACTAGGTAATTAAAACTTTGATTCAACAGACACTAACTCCTGTCCTTCACTCCACCTGCCAGCCCCTTCTATCAACAGCGACTAATCTAAGTGTCACTCTAATAAAGGTCAGGCTGTGCTGGACTGGGCGCTCCACCTGCTTGAGCTGTTCAGTGTGTTTCTCAGTTGCATTCAGTTTGGACAGTGGTTAGGTGTATGCTGTGTTTTATGCCTGTTGTGCCACCTGCATATAATTAATTTTAATTTATTTATTTTTTAAAGATAGTGACATAGCTAATAACACCAAGGGGAAGAAATTCCTAGCTTTAGGGACAAATATAGCTGGATATCATCAACATAGCAATGGAAGTTCATTCCATGTCTGCGGATAATGTCACCTAATGGTAGCATATATAATGAAAACAGCAAATGACATAGAATGGAGCCCTGTGGAACACCGTAGACAACTTCCGATAATGCCGATTTTACCTCCCCAATAGAGGTGAACTGAAACCTATCATAGATAAGATCTGAACCAGGATAGGACAAGGCCAGACAGTCCTACTGTGCTTTCAAGACGATTCAGTAGGATGGAATGGTCTGCAGTATCAAAGGCAGCACTTAGATCAAGAAGAATTAATACTGATGGAAAGCTGAGTCAGAGCTTATCAGCAAATCATTCACTCTGACAAGGACAGACTGAAACTTTTTTGAAAATACCATTAAGAGTTAGACATTTTTGTAATTGAATTGAAACAACTCTCTCTAGAACCTTATCTAAGAATGGTAGGTTAGAGATTGGCCTATAGTTATTGAGGACTTTAGGGTCCAAATTCTGTTTCTTAAGCAGAGGCTTTACCACAGCTGCCTTAAATGCTGAAGTAACTATACTGGAGGAACGTGAACCATTTATAATTTTTAAAATGTGCATATTAATAGCACCAGAAACATCTTTTAATAGTTGTGTAGGAGTAGGATCAAGAGAGCATGTAGTAACTCTCATATGTTGAACTAGCTCAGTCAGTTCCTGTAAGGTAATCAAAGAAAATGCTCCCATAGTAGCCTTAGTAGGTGTAGTTGGTAAAAAAAAAAAAAAAAAAAAAAAGTCCTCCTTTGTGGAATCTCGTTTCTGATATCTAGTATTTAATTCTTAAGTAAATGTTAGAAGTCAGCTGTGGGAAGAGCCAGTGTCAAGGGTAGGACTATTAGAGGAAGGATTCATTTATCTTGGAAAGCAAAAAGCAATCTAGGATTATTTTTATTTGTTTCAATTAAATTAGAGTAATGTGATGATCTAGCCAACACCAGAGCCTTCCTATGTTTAACCAGGTGGCCCTTCCATGTGATGCAATGAACATGCAATTTAGATTCCGGCCTTATTTTTCTGTTTTCTACTACTGCTCTTAATTATAACTATATTCTATATCTTGTACTTGATTTTACTCTTAAAGGTATCTGTGTTCACGCTTTTACTTGAATTTGAATTTGATCATATTTTCTACTGATTTTGCTGTACTTTATAACTGCTCTTATCTGTAATGTGATGTTTTATACTGTGATATTGTGTAATGTTATATTTTGTAATGTGATACTTTGTATTGTGATATTTTGTAACAACTGTAAGTCAGCCTGGATAAGGGAATCTACAAAAATAAAAAATTTATAATAATAATAATAATAATAATAATAATAATAATAATAATAGAAAAATAGTGCGTGCACCATCACAAGTTGTTTTGTTTACTGTCAGTTTGTATGGAAACAGCATTTGTTTTGACAATGAAAACATGAAAAAAATAAGAGTTGGTTCCACAAATTTCACAAACATCAGCTTGCTGCAAGACTTACATAATGTAGTTCCACAAATCCTGGATGGATTAGCATCTACGGAGAAATTTGTTGAACTTGTATGGACTACCAGTATACTGGAGGCCCAACAACACCAAAAACAATATATAACCACACTCCACTGACGACAGCCTTGCACTGTCACTGCGGAATCCGGATTCAAGTATTATTGTTATTATTATTGTTATTATTGTATTATTATTATTATTATTATTATTATTATTATTATTATTATTATTATTATTATTATTATGAGACTGGAAAGTGGGTGAGTAGGGTATTGTATATGTACTACCAGTATTTAAAAAATGTGCTGTACTAAACGTTTTGACTGATCTTTTTGATATCATTAACCTAAAGTGCTGGTATTGTAGCTCTGTTTGTAGACTACCGTAAGGGTCAGAATTGCTGAAGCTGTGGTTCTGTAGGAAAACTGGTATAAGTTATATAGGTATGTGCATAATAGGTTTATAATAAATATATGTGCATTCAAAAATGTTTAGAAACTAATACAAGGATAGTACACAGTGCTTTCTTATGGGATGATGACAGTGCTGGGTTCACCCAAAGTGATGGGTAGAATATATATATATATATATATATATAATATATTATTATATATAATATATTATATATATATATTATATATATATATATAGCGGCCTTTCACAGTGGCCCACCATCACAAAATGCTTTAAAGAGGTAGGCTGTGAACTATGCATTATATGCAGAGTCACATACAATAGGATATTGATTTAATATCTCATCCGCAGGATGGAGCACAAGGAGGTTAAGTGACTTGCTCAGGGTCACACAGTGAGTCAGTCAGTGGTAGAGGTAGGATTTGAATGGGTGACCTTCTGATTACAAGCCCTGGACTTTAACCACTGGACCACACTGCCTTCTTATCAGTTCCACATTCTGTGGATGACAATCAAACTGGTTACATACTTTGAAACAACAGTGGAAAAATACTAGGAAGCTATGATACCTTCAAGTAATTGATACCACTGAGTACCGGTAATTGAAATTCAGATCCGGGAATGGAACCTGCTGTGTTACCTCAGGCATTCAAGCGTAGACAACCGAAACCAGTCTCTTCAGAACACTTTGTTCCTCAACCATAATAAATTAGACAAAAAGGAAAAGGGTGCCACATTGCTATAGTGGTTTATTTAAACTACTGTCTAATGAATAATTACTTAATATAGCGTATCAACAAATATGAAGGTACATTATATCACTACATAGTGCAATTGTCAATTTTATTGAGCGAACACTTACTGAACTGCGAGCGAACACTTACTGAACCAAATGCTTCTAAGGGTTCAGACTGAGGTTCAAAAGTCTTCACTATTAACTTCACTAGATTTTAGATCATTTCAGATAATAATTGCGATGTCTTCATGTTAAAATGTGCTCTACAAACAGAACGAGCAAGCATACTAATTAGTCTTATACTACATAGTACTAAGTTAGTCCACCTGAACAGGATCATCTCACATCCGATTTGCTATGCTGCAATCAAGATCTTGTTTGGTTTGCAACTGTGATTAACAAGAGTACTCACTTTAGTCTAAGCAAGTGGACTAAAACTGCTTAATCCGCTAGTTAGATGCATCAAGAGGACTAACTTTGGTATGCTGCAATCGACCTCTGGAGTTTGTTGCTGTGGATTTAATAAAATTAATGACTGTTACCATTGTGTTCAGAACACTGTGAAGACCTGGCTCAATATCTTTCGCAGCAAGCGCCTCTCAGTGTAAAAAGCAATAATCTGTCCAAATAGCACGAGGTGCAACGGCTTTTATTTTTTGCACAACACCAGAATGATTTCCGGTCATTGCTGCGGCTCCAGCAGTGCAGACCCCAGTGCAATTAGTCCAGCTGATTTCTGCTGAAGTCATAAAATCACCTAACAGTTTGAAAATATCGCCTGACTTTGTTTTTGTCTTGAGCTCCTTGCAAAACAAAGTCTTCCTTTATTCACTTATTCCACACATACTGAACATAGGCAAGTAAATGGGACATTTTAGAAATGTCTGTGGATTCATTGAGTTGTATAGCAAAATCATTGTCATGCAGCGTTCTGTTCAGCGTTTGACAGTGTGACTGGGCACTCCGGACATGTGGCTGGTTTTTGTCGTGCTCCGCTCAGCAGCAGGTGTAGCTGCTGCTGAAGTTGGCCCAGCGTTTGGCATTCCAATTCTGGAGCGGGCGGAAGCTCCTCCCCCATTGGCACTGGAGTCAGCAGCGACTCCTCCTTTGGCACTGGAGATGACAATGGCTCCTCTGCTTCTGGCTCTGGAGACGCAACAGCTCCTCCCCTTCCGGCTCTGGAGACCACAGTGCTTCTCCCTATGGCACTGGAGACAGCATCAGCTCCTCCTTTGCTTGCCTCTGGGAGCAGCCACTCCTCCTCCTCCTCTTCCTTTTTCAGGCAGGTGGCAACTCCTCTTCACCCTGAGGAGGGCAGCGCACCGTCAGGTGCCCAAACTCTCTACAGGCGAGTAACCAACCTTGGTCCTCCAGGCTTGCGTCTAAACCGCCATTCCCGATGGCTTGGGAGGCAGAGGAGCCCATCTCTGACTTTGTGGCCAGCAGCTAGTCTTGGGCTTTAAGGTGGAGCCACTCGTCCACCGCGTATGCCATCACAAAGTGGGGGTCTTCATGTAGGCACTCCTCTTTCTGGTGCCCAAACTCCAGTGAAGCCCTACAAAGTGAAGCCCCTTCCTGCTCCCACTCCTCCGCTAGTTTTTGTTTCAGCTCATATTTATTTATTTATTTATTTAATTTATTTTTTGAACCACAATTCTGCTCCACCACTGTGTGTGGCGGGATAGCATCAAGGCCAAACCTTACATTCCCCCACACATTATTTACATATGCAAGGCTTTCACCCTGTCACAGTAACTATTTGCAAACTTAAACCTTTTCTGCGAATTGTACTGCATCATATGATTTTAAGCTTACAGCTCAACCTTTAGTGAATGTACAAAAGCTGTGAAAGCAACAAAGTCATCTTTCTAATAAACTAGAGTAATGGATCTCTAAACAAAATTGTGTAGCCCGTGCAAGGTATAGAAAAACACTACCACTTGAAATCCTGTTACAGGAGACAGGTTAAAGTTGGGGTGGAGCTGTGATCACGCCGCTTTGGGAATTACGCCTTGATGTTAATGTGGATGGCGAGGTTGCTTCGTAATTTTATTTATGTGTTGCAAAGGGCTGCATTTCTTATTTTTTTATTAGCTTCAGTATTTTTTATAACCTTGTGAAGCTTCTAAAACAACTAAACTATCACTATAATTTCAAATATAAAGTCAAATGGCAATAATTTAAATTGTTGAAGAAACAGTGTAATTAAAAGTCCCAAATGATCCGCACACTGCTATTTGAAGTGTGGTGATAAAAAAACACTACAAAATCAAAAATATGCTAAAAAACATATAGAAGAACAGGCAAAAAAGTCGATATAGTGCAGAAAGTGCTTGTGCAAACGTTTCGGTCGCATTACCATCCTCAGTGCTAAAATATGTCACATAAAAAAAATACAGAATGAGGCAGTATCTAAACCCCTCATATTGTATGCATATTTTTTCCTATTTGGTGAAAAATGCTTACCAAGGCTGCTTCCATCAGGTCTCGGATAAGATTCCCATGGTACAACCTTATAGCAGAATGTTGCGTGAGGTTACGACACAAACAGGATTTTCACTGCTAAAGCCTTGTAAGCATAAGATACGGCTTCTGGATATGTTTTAGATGTGCACTTTCTTATTAAAGCCAGTGTTTTAGATGCGCACTTCCTTGCACAATGCATGGTGGTATGTGCATGCTAAGTCATGAGTGTGGAGAGAGTTTGTTATTGTTTTAATAAAATAAGAAACCTTCTACGCTTACTGACTGCTTAAAGCACTTCTCAGTGTTAAGTATTGATTGAGAAACATATTTAGGCACAATCCTTATCAATTCTGACTACCTGTCAATCAAAAAACTGCTGTGAACTCTATAATTGTAATCTGCAATAAGGACCCTGAAAATGTGTTGCGTTACCATCTGTAATGTAAAAGTTAAGGTGGCTGTTGAACGGAATGAGTAAGTATTAGAACATTGTAACAGACTGAACCGATAGGCTGGATTTGATTTTGTACAAGCTTAAAAATAATTTGCACCAATGAATTTATTTATTAATTTATTTCTGAGCAGACGCCCTTATCCATGGGAACTTACAGTTACAAAATATCACAACACAAAGTATCTCATTGCAAAATATCATATTGCACAATATCACATTATGAAATATCACATTACAGATAAGAGCAGTTATAAAGTACAGTAATATCAGTAGACAATAAGATCAAATTCAAATAAGAGCAAAATAAAGAATACAGTAAATTACGTTTAATAGCAAATTCGACTAAGAGCAGTTAAACTTATAGTAAAAATATTTTCTTATCAGTAAATTCCATTAAGAGCATGTAGTAAGAACGATAAATGTGTAATGATTTCAAGCAAGAGCGAGTTCAAATAAAAGCGTGAACACAGATACCTTTAAGAGTAAAATCAAGTACAAGATACAGAATATAGTTATAATTAAGAGCAGTAGTAGAAAACAGCAAAATATGGCGGGAATCTAAATTAATGTTCATTACATCACATGGAAGGGCCACCTGGTAGGAAGGCTCTGGTGTTGGCTAGATCATCATATTAATTTAATTGAAACAAATAAAAATAATCCTAGATTGCTTTTTGCTTCCCTAGATAAATGAATTAGTCCTTCCTCTAATAGTCCTACCCTTGACATTGGCTCCTCCCATAGCTGCAATGACTTCTTACATTTAGAACGATTTCAAATAAGAGCAATTACAAAAAACGAACTGACTACTCACACAATGCTTTGCAATGTTAACAAGGACATTTAGCGGATGGAAAATTAAAAAGATCTGTGACCAGAAAGAGTCTTTGTCGGATTCATTTAGCTCTAGATTGGCATCAGCTTAGGAGAGACTGTTAGCCAACATTTCACACACTGCAGTCTGTCTTTCATATCAATTCTTCATGTGCCCCTAAATTGTACTGATAGAGATTATGGAGCAGGACATTCCTGAGTATGCTGCTGAGGAAAGAAGATTGCAGCACCCTTCGGTTTGGTTGTAACAGATACCCTAGTCTGAAAAATGTTATTCTTTTTCAATTGTTCCTTGTGAACAGAACTACATTGTTTATAAGAGGATTGAATCAGGAAATATCAGACCAGTTCTGAATAGGTCTATTATTCAAAGGTAGCCATCCTCGAGAGAAGTGGGACCAAAAGAATGTGTGAAGAGGAAGAATTCAAAACTGGGATCATTGTTTCAGTGTTTTATTGTTGTTACCAGAATGTTACAAATAAACCCTGTACCAGCTGTCTGACACATATTTTTTAAAGGGCAATTAAAAATAGCAACACAGAATTCACCCTCAGTGACCCAATGTAGAATACAGTCAGCACTCGGATATCCGTTACCCAGATACACATCAGTCTTGTTTTACTGCCCTTGTATGAAGAATAAAATCAATCCCCATTTTATATATACAGTGCCTTGCAAAAGTATTCAGACCCCTGACCAATGCTCTCATATTACCGAATTACAAATGGTACATTGAAATTTCGTTCTGTTTGATATTTTATTTTTAAACACTGAAACTCAGAATCAATTATTGTAAGGTGACATTGGTTTTATGTTGGGAAATATTTTTAAGAAAAATAAAAAACTGAAATATCTTGCTTGCATAAGTATTCAACCCCTGTGCTGTGGAAGCTCCCAGTTTGCGCCGATGAAAGAAATTGCCCTAACGAGGACACAATTACCTTACCATTGGCCTCCACCTGTGAACCATTAAAGTTGCTGTCACATTTTCTGGATAAAAACCCCACTGTTGAAGGATCATTGGTAAGGCTGTGAATCTGAAGGAAAATGAAGACCAAAGAGCATTCTACATAAGTTAGAGATAAAGTAATACAAATGCATAGATTAGGGAAAGGGTACAAAATAATATCCAAGTGTTTGGATATCCCAGTGAGCACAGTTGGATCAATAATCAGGAAGTGCAAGCTGCATCACACCACCCAGGCACTGCCAAGAAAAGGCCGTCCCTCAAAACTCAGCACTCAAACAAGAAGGAGACTTGTAAGAGAAGCCACAGGCCATCAATCACTTTGAAGGAGCTACAGAGTTCAGTGGCTGGGAGTGGAGTAATGGTGCACCAGTCAACCATATCAAGAGCTCTGCATAACACTGGCCTGTATGGGAGGGTGGCAAGAAAGAAGCCGTTACTCAAAAAGTACCATCTGAAAGCACTTCTGGAGTTTGGCAGAAAGCATGAGAGTGACCCAGCTGCGATGTGGGAAAAGGTTTTGTGGTCAGATGAGACCAAGATAGAGCTTTTTGGCTAAAAACTCAAAGCGCTATGTGTGGCGCAAACCTAACACTGCCCATGCCTCAAGACACACCATCCCTACTGTGAAGTATGGTGGTGACAGCATCATGCTGTGGGGATGCTTCTCATCAGCAGGGAGTTGGCATCAGTTACAGTTGAAGGAAGAATGGATGGAGCAAAATACAGGAAAATACTGCAAGATAATCTGCTTCAGTCTGCTAAAAAACTGAAGTCTGGGAGGAAATTCATCTTTCAGCAGGACAATGATCCCAAGCACAAGGCCAAAGCAACATTGGAGTAGCTCAAGAACAAAAAGGTGAATGTCCTACAGTGGCCCAGTCAAAGTCCTGATCTCAATCCCATTGAGAATCTGTGGCACTATTTGAAAATTGCGGTCCACAAACGTTGTCCAACCAACCTGAACAACCTGGAGCAAATCTGCCAAGAAGAATGGGCCAAAATCACTCCAACACTGTGTGCAAAGCTGGTACATACTTACCCCAAAAGACTTAAAGCTGTTATTGCAGCGAAAGGTGGCTCTACCAAATATTAATGTGTGGGGGTTGAATACTTATGCAAGCAAGATATTTCAGTTTTTTTATTTTTCTTAAAAATATTTCCCAACATAAAACCAATGTCACCTTACAATAATTGATTTTGAGTTTAAGTGTTTTAAAATAAAATATCGAACAGAACGAAATTTCAATGTACCATTTGTAATTCAGTAATATGAGAGAATTGGTCAGGGGTCTGAATACTTTTGCAAGGCACTGTGTGTGTGTGTGTGTGTGTGTGTGTGTGTGTTGTGTGTTTGTGTGTGTGTGTGTCATGCGCAATTTCCAACGCTGTCACCATTCTTCTGATACAAAGCCCATGTCTTCAATGTTACAGTTTATTTGAATATCTGTCTGTCTTGTATTGCGCAGTTACACAGCGCTTCCTCCAGTTTCAGCTGACGAAAATGCGGCCAAAACAAAGCGAACGAAACAAGCTAGGGTAATGTAACAGCTGATCATTAAACAGTTTTATTACTGTGATGTAGTTTTAAAAATCTGATCTTTAGTTGTTTTTGTGCATTTTCATTTACAAGTGAACTGTGATATTAGGGTCTTTCTGTTGAAATATACAGTACTGCACCAACAAAACCAATACAGTATATCTAAATGGCAGCCTACTTATTTTAACACACAGTCCCTTCAGCTATGTATTTTTGATGTTGTATCTTTTTTTGAGTTCCCTGAAAAGCTGATAAAGGTTGGAATGGACTCAAATGAAATAATCAGATATATGTCACATGTGTTTAACCATCACTGAAGTCAAAATTGTATTGCATATGTGAGTGCTGACTATTAGGAGAACTGATGAAATGAAATAATCAGATATGTCACATGTGTTTAACCATCACTGAAGTCAAAATTTTATTGCATATGTGAGTGCTGACTATCAGGAGAACTGATGATCAGTGGGCATCCTTTGATTCCAACCCAGAGTCTTTGCAACTCCTGGAGGACAAAAGTAGATGAAAGCATGAAAGCTAATACCACAATCACTATGGAATTCCCATTGAAGAACTGCAACTGCTAACAGCCAGTATGCAAACCTGCTGTCCGCTGACTGTATAACTCAGCCTGTACACCAAGTTGTAATGCCTTTATTAGGGGAGCCAGACAGGGACCCCTAAAAACACTACAGTCCCAAGTTAAATGGTCCATTGTGCAATAGCTCAGAATCAGCTTGAAGTAGGAAGTTAATTTCTTTAAAAAGGGGCAGAGGCAAGTTTGCTCTTAAGTGTTCCTGCAGTGGTTTGAGGTAAAGAATTAGACAGTGGGAGTTTTTTTTTTTTTTTTTAATATAGAAGGAAATGGCTTTTCATAAAACAGTTTTATCAGGTTAAACAATAAACTGTAACCAATGTGGTTAAGTAGTGTGAGGATGAATCGTGAACAGGAATAATAATACTGGTTGGAAATTTTATTAAAAGAGCGAGTGCTAGGCCAGGTATTCATGCGAGAACTGTCAGACAAATTGGTGCTGAAGAAACAAGGACATCGTTTACTACTCAGGGTAAATTAAGGTAAGACAGAGGAAAACAGGGAATGTGGAATTGGATGATTTTGACAAGTGTTAAAGTGTGTGTGTGTTTTTTGCTGAGAGAACCAGGGAAGTGCCAACCATCTTACCTGGAGTAGGAGCAAACAGGTGCTTAGCATAGAGGGCGAAAGAGAAACTGCTATGAAATACCCCTCCATCCTCTGTTGTGGTACTTGATAATGCCCCTTATCACAACATGAAAGTGGATAAAAAGCCCAAAACATCAACAAGGAAAGCTGATAAAGAGGCATGCCTACAGCACTGCAATTGACACTGAAAATGCTTACAGGGAAAAGGTTGTGGAAGATCAAATTGAAAAGATCATCATTAGTCTTGGTGGAAGTGATAGCAGTGACTCAGATTCTGGTTTGAGACACTGCTGAGAATGATGCATTGGAAAGTGATCAATTTCACACAGGTCAAGACTTTCAGCAACTGTCCTCTGACAGCAACTAAACCAAACGGTGAGTTAGTTTACTGTATTTTATCTATAGTGAATTTTAGCAGTTGTATCAAACTACATACACAGTAACAAAGTACCCCTTTGCAACCGTGATGAGATTGCAAATGTAATTTATGGGGATATTGTGTGATTATGTTTATTAATGTCATAAGCTTTCATAGACAGTATAGCTCATTTGAGAGCTAACACTCCTACAGACATTGGTGCAGTCCACATTTTGTGGAAATTTAAGTTGGGCCAGTAAAAGTTTTAATTCATGAACAGGTTCATACTCACTAAACAATGTCAGGACAGTATACATAGTGATAGAAAGTGCAGGTGGAAGAGGGAGGGAGGGAGGCACTGAGGGAGGAACCAGGGCAGTGTCAAAAGTCTTTAAAATTGTGAAAGAGCAGACAAAGAATCTAAAATTGACTCAGAGATGAACTCCAGAGACATGACCGCCACAGATCAGAGGGCCTCCCTGGATCTGAACAGGAATGCCACCCCGGGGTCTGCTGGAGCCCCCAACTTCTTCACTAACCATGGGTAAGACTGACTCAGCTGTGGAACCTCAAGGCTTCTCTCTTTAAACTGGACACACACCAGAGGAGAGACTGCCACTCAGGCAGCCATTGCTTTTTAAAGGTGCATTGCTTTTAATACTTGCATAAAAACATATTTCAGGAGGCAGTTATCTACAGGGTTAAGAAAATGGTCTTTCGAATTCCTATATGGAATAACTCAATTATGCTTTTTTTTGCATGGGTTTAACTTAGCAAAGCATAGCAAAATGAAGTAAAGTATAAAGCTATAAAACTTTCACAATCATTTTTATGTTGAAACATTTTAGTTTAACTAAAACACGTGTAAATTGTATTAAATTATTTCTTGTATTTTCTTTTCTCAATTTGTTTTCTAGATTTGTTAAGTTTGAATGTTTTTAATTTTAGGAATGCACTGTAGGCATATCATTTATTTAAAATATGGATTTTGAAACTTCATTTATTTAAAATATGGATTTTGAAACTTGAGTAACTGTCTGTATGAGGTATAGGGGCTAAGATTAATCTCTCAGACCAAAGCAATCTGATAATCACTCAAGTTATTGTGCATGCAAACACACTGCACAACACATGCACATACAAATTATAGGAAAAATCTCTAAAACTATGAGTAACTATATTAAATAAAGTGTTAAATGATAATGTCAAGTTTATGCGGATACCAGTGCATGTTCATTACACTCAGGAGGATAATGTTGGAATTATGAGAGCACCAATGTCATAGAACACAAGTCTTTAATTGATAGGATAACCAAATTCTGGAAACTTCAACAAAATGTATTAATATTATTCTCCCAGTCATAGTGATAGATTCTCAAAGCTCTACTCCAAATCGTCATTAGCACAGTAGCACACTCAATAAAGTTACCAAAGCAGAACTTAACAACTCAGACATATTTTGTGAGTAATCTAAAGATGTTCCTTGTTTGTTTTAGAAGTGTAAATTGTGTTTGTTTTGTCCTTTCAAGAAAACAATGTGCTAATGAGGATTTGTAGTAAATAGCTTTGAGAATCTAGCCTATGGTTTATTTTGCATAGTTTGTATTAATAATCTGTAACTTCATTCACAAGCTAGTGAATCTGCCCAAGAAATAACATTTCATCAACCTGTCACTGACAATGGATTTTGTAATGCAAGTTATAGCCATCAAGAAATTAAATACTTACATTGCTTTACATTTTAGGTTACACTGATTTATTCTGTACTAAAAAGTAATAAAGCATCTAAAATTAGGGCTTAACAATATAGAGATGTAAAATCATTAACCATTGTTACCCAGGAGCCCAAGTGGTTCTACTGTAGTGGGTGTTTTATCCAGGGCAAAACTTTATTTCGAGTTCTGACATCATGAAGATGCTGCAAAATGATCTGTCGATCTTGGGCAGGTGTTGTGGCTGTTGGTCTCCCAGTTAGTGGCCTGTCATTGACAGAGTGTGTCTGGTTATACCATCTCGCCAGGTTTGAAATTGCTGGCTGTGAGCACCCAAGATGGTGAGCCACAGTATGCTGCCCTAGTCCAGCCTCCAACATGCCGATTGCACAAAGGCGCTGCTCTCTTGACAGATGTGGCATATTGTTTTTTTTCTGTGATTTATTTACTTTATTGCTTGCAATTCAACAGCTGAAATCACTCCATATCCAGTGTCCAATTAACTGACCAATTAGGTGATTAAATTCATATGCTTCAGTCATAGTCACTCAAGTGTGTCATGGTCACGGATGAATGATCAAGGGATTAAAAAGAAACCAAAAACATTTAGTCAATGTTCATCATTTATATACCTTATTTTTTTTCTAAAATAAATGTGTTATAATAGTGATAAGTTTCTTTTGATGCTCGGTTAATATTAAACAGGTCAAAAATAAAAATGTAGATGGTATAAAGTACCCCAGCTTTATTGATCAAAAACTGTAGATCCCCAGTGTATACCAAAATACATAGAATAAAAAAAGACAATTCTTAAATGTAGCTTAGTATTTGTCCATTAATTGTACATGTAAATTTTATGTGGTATTCTTTGAGGTACCCTGTGACAGAAGAATTGAACTTTAATGCATTTTCACCTGCTCCCTACATGTTAACTTATCACAGAAGTGTTGGCCTGCATGCTGCATGAACGTCACATTCTCGTCTGAACATCGCTTTCACAGAGACAAAATTTTGGTTCTATTTGAAGGCTGACATTTGCTCATATCACAACATAAATACCAAAAATGTAAAATACAGTATATAGATTAGTTTGGAGGTAATGCTATTTTTTTTTCTTTGACTTTGAAAATTATGTGGGGGACAAGAAATGAAGTTAGAACAATGAAAAACTTTTTTTTTTTTAACTATTAAATAAACTCCATTCTAGAAAAGCCATCATCAAACCGTCAGCAGTAAAAAAGACTAGGAGCATCAATAAACCACTGATAAAGTTCGTACAGTGAAGAAATGTTATTTATTTTATCAACAGTCATTTTCACATTATTGTTGATTATTTTGATGATTAGTTGACACTTAGTAGGTGCTGTATACAGTGGCAATGGGCAGTCAATACCTTGCTCTGTATTTGAGCATCTCTCTTCACAGCTCTTCCTGCCCCACGGAGATCCAGAGATATGTGCGGATCAAGAATTGGGAGACCGGCCAGCTATTCTATGACACCTTGCACATGCAGTCCACGACGGTTAGTTAAAAAAAAAAAAAAAAAAAAAAACACATTACAGGCAGTATAGAACAGAGATCTATAAGTCTACAGTCAGTACAATACAGGGTCTCAGTTCAATAAGTCTACAGTGTGCCACAGAGTTAAGCTTAAACTGTATATGGAAAACTAATTTGTCACTTTATCTTTTTTGCTAGAATGGATAGAAGCAACAGTTCCTCTTACAGTATCACAAACATTGATGCCCAGTCTTCCAGTGCATCTCTGATCTCCTCTAGAGGAGATGTGAGTGTGTGGAGGGAGGGGAGAGTGGGGTTATAAATGAATCTCCATGCCTATTCAATCATTGATCCCCATTAGCCACTATCATTAACACCTCCTCCACCCTGCCCCCAATCTTCCTCTCCAAAAGCCAGTAGTTGGAAAGGAATTTCTATCACCTCCAACTAAACTGGAATTAACTGAAGACAAAGGAACATCTCCACCCCCCCCCCCCCCCCCCCCCCCCCCCCCCCCCCCCCCCCCCCCACCCCCCCAGCACACAGACCCCCCCCCCCCCCCTCCCCCATGAGTAGATATGAGTAGAAATGTTACCTCTGTGAGCCAGTAACCTGCCCTGTGCTTGCAGGAGGTGCCCTGCCGAGCGTGCCGGTGTCTGGGCTCAGTCATGTTCCCTGATCAGATGATCCGCAAACCTCCAGAGGAACCTGTCAACAGAGAGAGGCTTCTGAGCATGGCAACAGACTTCATCAACCAGTACTACACCTCCATCAAACGGTAAGAAGAGAGAGAGAGAGAAACAGCGTGATATATATATATATATATATATATATATATATATATATATATATATATATATATATATATATATTAGGTTTTTTTTTATATATAATTAGGGTTTTAAAAATAATCCCTATATAGCTATTATATATATATATATATATCTATATGACACACATACATATATATATCTTGTTATAATGTCAGCCGGATTACATAGGATTGAGATATAATTATATATATACACACACACACAGTGCTCCCTTGTTATAATGCAGCCTGTTACAGTGCGGAATCGTTTATAACGTTATAAAATAGGTATTTTAAATACTCTGTCCTGATTGGTCAAAACAGGTCACACGGGGGTGTTGATATTCCAGCATATCACCATGGTTTTTCTAAAACGGGCAAATCACTGGCAGATATCCGTATGCTAGATTTTAAAAACAAACATATTGGAATTTATCGCAATAAACATGACCAACGAGATTCATGTAAATGTTGAACTTTTGGGAAACCGAAGTGTACATGAGACATTAAATGAATCTGAACCGGACACCAATGATTAATTAAAGTAGTGGAAAAAAAAAAAAAAAACAATCAAAACTCGCCATTCTGATCTTAAAAGAGACTTTGGGGTTAAAAGATGTTTTGTTGCCGTTGCTCCCGCTGTCCGTTCTTCGGTCTGCCTGCCTGCTGCCACTGGACCCACCCCCTGCGCAGCTGTGTGATCTGATGCTGAACATTTATAAATTAATTTAGACAGTTCCTGCCATACCATTTAAATGTGTCCAGGTACGATGGTATCATGTTTTCTGCTGTGCCCTGCATTGTTTAAAATTGTTTCTTATCACTGGTCCAGTAGTTCTCCACGTTACCAAGCTGTAAATTGCAGTCAGTTTGATAAGTAACCAGGCATTCCATGCAAATAACGTCTTTCTCGCCACTGTGAAGCTGTAGCACAAATATGTTATGGATATCTCCTGTTACTACCCCAGATAACAAAGGATTATTAAAAAAAAGCACTCTCACCTGATACTATTGCAGGTCTTGTGAGGAAGGGTCTGTGATTTAAAATAAAGGCAGTCTTATTTGTGCTGCGTGATTTAAAGGCAGACTCATTTGTGCTTTGTCATGATGAAAAAGGGGCAGTAATATTTTCCTTTAAAATGTAATGAATAAACCAAGAATTACAGAAAGTGTAACGAATCAAAACTGCACTTTGCACTTAATTAACTGCACTTATTAATTAATGCATTTTTGGTTTTATTTTTATATGTTTTTACTATTGTTTTTTAAGTTCAGGCAGAGGTAGAAGGATATTTAATAAAAATTCATTTTTTTTTATTAATAAAACATGTTTTTACGTTTTTTTTTTTTTTTTTTTTTTGTAATGTTGGTTGATCCATTTTATAAGTGCAATAAGGCACATCAGGGTGTGGGATATACTCTAATGTCCACACTCCAAGGGCAGTTAAAGCCCTTGGAGTGTGCACCCGGGCCGTGCGGATATTAGAGTATATCCCACACCCTGTCGTGCCTTATTGCTTACATAAGGTCGTGGCTCTCATTTCCTCCATAATGCAATTTGACTCTCAAAGATTGGGTGAACGTTCCAGATACTTTAAGTGGTCCTGGTGATGTTATCATGAATGATGCAAGGATAAACTGTAATAGAAACTCTATTTAGAAACATTTAGAAACATTTATTATAAAAATATACAATTTAAATAAGAATGGTGTAAACTTTAAACTGGTGGAATGACAGCATGGAAGTGTGATACCAGGCTAACTGGGGCCGGGAATAATTTGCGGATTCGAGTACCTGCAAATTGTGTGTCTCCTCCCTTCATTTTGCACCATACCCTACAGTATGAATTTGGCTTGTAGGCTTTGTAAATCATTTCGGGAACAAAAATGCCGATATTCTTTATAACAGGAAACAGAAATAACACGGTCTCCTAATTATTGACACCGACAGCCACATTATAATGGGGTAGCTATTATAATATATATGGATCTATATATATATTACCCATCGTGATTAGATATATAAGATATCTATATAATATAGATATATATATATATATATATATATAGAGAGATATATATATAGAGAGGGAGAGAGAGAGAGAGAGAGAGAGAGAGAGAGAGAGAGAGAGAGAGAGAGAGAGAGAGAGAGAGAGAGAGAGAGAGCTGCAGTCAGTAGTTCAAACAATACTGCAACCGGTACGTGTTTTATAACAACTTTAAAATGGGTGATATAATTTCAGATTTTATTGTTATTAATACTAGTTACTGATCTGCCTGCGTATTATTTAGATTCCATCAGATTCTGTCCTAGAGAGGTGTGCTCCTAGGCTGCAAATTGACAGAGCTAAAGGTTCTATGTAAAAAACACAAATTGTATTGCTATTTATTTTAAATATATACTTATATTTTTGAATGATCGGTTTTTATTTGCCCCTCTTGGGGCTCGTGGAAACATTGATATTAAATGTTGAATTTATGGTAAGAGTTTTCAGTATTTATAAATTATATCTGAAAGTACACATTCCCAAACTTTTAAGTTTTTGTTGACATTTATGTATTATGTGGAATCTGGAAAAAAATACGTTTATTTGGTTAAATCCAAACCTGTCAACTCTCCCTTATTTACCGGGACTATCCCGTTTTTCGGACACTTCTTCCAGACAACTCCAGGGACAGATTTTCTCCTGTATTTTGCTAAAAACTCTACTGTTAAACCCCTTTATGCCAGCAATCTATTAATGTCTGCTAAAGTCATGTACGGTCTGTGGTTATTGCAAACCCCATCTGTACATAGCAGGGTTTAGGACCCAGGGGAGCCCTGTGGCAAGCACGCATTTGGTGCGCGAGGCAAGCTCACATACTTGACCATCTATGATGGTTGTGCGTGCGATAACGCTAAAACCCACCGGTAAAAAAAAAAAAAAAAAAAAATATATATATATATATATATATATATATATATATATATATACACCCACCCCTCGTTATACCGCCCCTCGCTATACTGCGGAATCATATATATCGCTGTCCTGGAGTTGGCTCCCTATGCACTTAGAATTACTGTTTGTTTTATTTTTTACTGTACATCACAAACAACAATATACAAAACAATTAAAAACAAAGCATTAATATCGTACTGTTATCATATACACGTGTGTTGCACAATAACGCAAAGCAAATTAAGTATCTGCTTGCTGAAGCGGTTTTTATTTTAGCCAACGAGGTGTTAATGTGTGGCAGCTGTGCACTAGCAAAAGCCACAATGCAGCGACGTCAGCTCCCTAGCAACAAGCCTACTATGTTGGGAATGGATTCTTTCAATGCAGCGGGTTTGTGCATTTGAGAAAGGAGAGGAAGACTCATAAAATTAATTGGAGACTGAAGTTGATGAGAAGCAATTACCCCCTGCTGTATGAATTAAAACGATGGGATGCTTTTTAAATGAAAAATGCGAAAAAGCAGGTTGCGTAGAGGATTTATACTGGACCCTGACGCCACTGATAAAATGAGGGAGTGGTTGTACAGTATTTGTTAGACTGTGGCTCTCTTGGTACATCGCGGCCCTTGATATATAGCGGATTTATATTGGACTCCGACACCTGCGATATGTTCAGTGGGTGGTGTGTGTGTGTCTATATATATATATATATATATATGTGTGTGTGTGTGTGTGTGTGTGTGTGTGTGTGTGTGTGTATGTATATGTATATATAATCTCAAGGCCATAGCCAGCTATGAGGCACCCAAGGCTTGGGTCTTGGTAAAATCATAGTGTGTTCTTTATTTAGACTCACTTACACATTGCTTTGTGCAAAATAAAATGCACTTCATCCCTCGTTGTGTGTACATCCATTCCCAAGTCCTACTGAGATATCTACAGCCCCTGTGGTCTTCACAATTTGTACTTTCACAGACTACAGTGATACCATACGGCTCAGTTCATACCACTATAGCCACGTCAGTTGAACGTGTTTGAATAGCTTTGAAACGGCAAAGGCTTATTCAAGACTTTTTTTACAAGGTGAGGCAAAGTAACAATGTCGATTTAGAAAGAAATACATATCAGCCTAATAAGGAATAATACATTCCCTTAGCAGTGTGCAATTTAACGAATGCAGCTTATTAATATTCTGTTGTGCATGGGCAAGTGCCTCTATAATTTTTCATAGCTGCCTACGGCCCTGTATATTGATGCAGATTTCAAGCTTCTTGGACCAAAACATATGCTCACATAATCCCAAGCAATGTTTTCTTTTTTCCAGTCATGGTTTGGCGGCCTTGTCTTTTGGGGGGAGGTGGCCCTGTGAGCCACTTTCTGTCCGCAGCACTAGACTACAGGATGTCATTGCGTTTTTGCTAGCCAGCCAACACTACAGATAGCTGGCAGCACCCATGGTCAAGTTCTCCAGCCAAATTCATTATCATCATTCATTTGTCTGTTCAATTGCAATTTAAATTCTCCGTCCTGAATGGAAAAGCTTGGTTGTGTTTCTGGGAGGAGAATGGCATAGTACTGTGGGAATTGTATCCCCTATTTTTCCACAGTCTTACCCCTTAATTACTAAACAACTTGGTATATCTGAATAGATCATTGTTTCTTTGTTAAAAATATGCAACAAATTGTAATAAGCAGTTTGTTCCACCAGTGCAGTGGTACCCCATGTAAGAACAATTCTTTAATTGATAGTTTAGGATTTATCTAGATTGATTAGTTTTGTTATAGAAAATATTTAATTGACGTGTTACCAGATCAAGGATTTACTATGAACACACATACACACGCTAGACACAAGGAAAGTTTAATCAGAAAGTAAATCTATTAATCTTCCAATCATAGACATGTCACAGCTCTCCTCCTCCTCTCCTCTCCTCCATCTTTTCAGGAGCTAGCATGGCAATTGAAATATGACACTGCTTACACACACACTTACAGCAGGCTGTTGCGTAGCTAGTAGCTGCTCACACACACACACACACAGCCTAAACTGAAATGGTGCAGAAAATACTAAAATATATCACACTAAACTTACTAATAGTATATTGTTTAACGATATAGCAAGTTCACGTTAAAAGAAGTTCGTCATACAACAATGTGAGGTAGATTACTTCATCAAGTTTCACAAAAAAAGTTATTTTACACACAAGGTGTGCAAACTAAACAATAGCTCAATTCTATGTTAATGTGTTGCAATGCATTCATTTAGTTCATTCATGAGAGGAAAATGCAAATGGAATTATACTCAGCGGTTCCTTGAAGCTTAGACTCTTAGTCTGCTGGTTTGGAACTCAATCTGTTGAAGGGTCCAGTGAAAGGTTCTCAGGTAGCTGGGCACAGTCTCTTTTGGATACTGTGGCTTACAGAAGAATCAGATTTGTTTGTCTGATATAGTCCCTGTTGGTTTCATGGCAGTAGAAGTTCTCCCGCTGGGCCTCGGTTTCTCTGCCTTTGGTAGCTGGCTTGCATGAAGCTCTCTTTGTCCTTCTTGGGTCTGTCCTTGGTTGTAGTGCCAGAGTTGTGGCTTTGCTTAAGAGAGGGACCTTGTTTAGCAACTGATGTTGAGCGCAAAATGTACAGTTTTACTTGGATATTTATAGTCTTTTCTGTGCTAAGTAGCTGCCCACATGAAGTCATTTGTGTATCTTGCATCTTATGACTCACAGTCCTTTGATGTTTAATGTCCTGTACCACTCGAGACATACATGCTTTATGTTTTCCTTACCTCAAAAACAGTGTGTTGTTACAGTTGTGATTTATCTGTATATAAGTCAACTTTCCTTCTGAGTCTCATCCAGTCCAGATACCACCTAGCCCTGGTCCCCCAGTTCAGTGGTCACACAGTTCAGTATGCCTGTGAGCAAGGGGCCCTCTCTTCTCAAGACACAGATATTTAATTAATTAGTCCAGTTACATTTCTAATACACTTTCGGGTATTAATTTCTTATTCAGGGAGTATGCATCACACCCAAATATAATCAATTTACTAAATCCCATAAAACACCTTTAGGACCTTCCAGGATGTCATGTTTGTCAGCATTTTAACCCTCTGTGTGACATCAGAGAGCTTGGTGTTGCACTGACTGAAAAATGGGACAGGATCCCACAAGATGTCATCTGCCACCTTATTAGAAGCATGCCCCGTTGATGTAGAGACAGCATTAATGCCAGAGGAGCTTCTACTCAAAACTGAAACATTCATTTGGACAATTTTCAGTCTGTACTCTTACCCCAGCAGGGCTGTGTGTTGATTCTGTGTGTCTCCAATGCAGGTTCCAGTCCCTGGCACACCTGCAGCGTCTGAGCATGGTGCAGAGTGATATCAGAGCAACGGGCTCCTACCAGCTGGAGGAGACGGAGCTGATCTTTGGTGCCAAGCTGGCCTGGCGGAATGCTTCTCGCTGTGTTGGACGCATACAGTGGTCAAAGCTACAGGTAACCGGGCCAAGAGCCAAGGGAAGAAAGCAAACTAGCATTGTAATAGCCCACATTTCATACACATCATGTGACAATTTGTCCTTTCACCTCAGCCAGCCTATATAAATGTAGAGTAGGTAGGACTGGAAAATTTGAAAGTTCACATTGTCACATGATTTGAATGGATTCACTAATGCTGTTCAATCCAGGACTTCTTCCAGCAGGATTCTGCAGTCAAGCTCAAACCAAGGTAAGAGCAGATTTATTGAAAAATAATAATTCATTATTGGAGCAGGTAAACAGAACCACTCAGGATGATTGCAAATGCCATAAACAAGTAAGGGAATGTAACAAAGAAATGAAAAGCACATCTGAATGTATTTGATCTTTAGTAAACTAGTAGCAGTACAGAGTTTGTCAGAAGTCCTAGCCTATAGTGATTTTCTTTTTCTTTTGTCTTGTTGCAGGCGAGAAACAAATGTACAGTGATGGCGCAGTATACCTCTGACTTTTCAAAAGCCCTGTACATTCACAGTTAAATGACAGTTATATATATATATATATATATATATATATATATATATATATATATATATATAGATATATATATATATATATATTGTGTGTGTGTATGTATATAATATATATTATATATATATATATATATATATATATATATATATATATGTATATATATATCAGATCCACTAGTCCAGTAGTACTCAACTCTGGCCCTCAAGATCAATTCCAGTCCTGGTCTTTATTCCAACCAGGTCCTAAATTATTTAATTGCCTATTAGAGCCTGCTTGGCGTAACTGGATTTGATCTCGAGGGCCAGAGTTGAATATCACTGCACTAGTCCCTTACCATGTGTTGCAATAAGGGATAGTTGAGATTTTAAACTTTGTACACCTTTCATCAAATTCTGAAGCTCTTTTAACAGCATTATTTCTATTTCCATTTTTTATATAGCACCTTTCATAGTGGACCACCATCACAAAGTGCTTTACAAGACTAGGGTGTGTGAACTATGCATCAGCTGCAAAGTCACTACAACAACATCTCACCCAAAAGACAGAGCACAAGGAGATTAAGTGACTTGCTCACACAATGAAGCAGTGGCTGGAATTTGAACTGGGAATCTCCTTTAACCACTGGACCACACAGCCTCCTCAATTAGGGATAATTTTCTAATTAGCCAGAATTGAATGTGTTGATTCCTTAATTATTCTTCAGATCAGTTTAGCTGGAGTGACTACACAGACATCTGGAAGTTTAGGACTGAATTGCAGTGTGTAATGTACTTTTAATTCTCCCGTGAATTTCGCAAGGCCCTAGTTATAATAGCTGAGGGACTGAGTGTGTTTTGTTATTTAGCTTAGCTGCAACGTTTGGTTTATTCACTATAATTTATTTCATGGTCTTTATTGTTAATTATAGTGATTACTTGCTAGCTCTGTGACATTTAACTGTTTGTTTTTTGGTTTTACACCAAAAACTAGTGCTAACTTAGCATGGTGATTTGTGAAAATGGCCCAAAGATTATTTCATACTGTTGCACCTACAAAGAAAGTCTTCTCACAAGAGTCTGTTTGTAATAGCATACACTGTTACTCAATATTTAAATACTGTGCTCTTGTGCTCTAATGGAGATGTGGTTCAAGGTATTTGAAAAGAAAACACAGATGAGTGCTTTGGAATACCTTATCTCTCAGATCACAATGTAATATCTCTTGGTTTTCTTCCTTATTTCTGTTCACTGTCTACAGACGTGACCAACTGGGTTTTTATTGGGTATTTGTTAGGAAACTGCAGAGTAATTATTGGGTTATTGTACTGTAATCATTAAGGAGTTAGCATAGCATAACATAGTTACTACAGGTGCTTAGTAATTAGTTATGTATACACTCTATTAATTATGTAGGGATTATAAATTACTTTTTTGCTTAATAGTTGTCTTATTATCTTCTTAAAATTACCATTAAACTCACAAAGTGGTAATTATGTAGTGTTAACATAGTTTTTCCTTACTGTATGTTACCCTTGCAACCAGATGCCTCACATAGGTCACATTTATTAGGCAAGTGCAAAGGATAAAAAAAGATTAATGAAAACTAGAGCTGTTGTCAGGTTGTGTTTTCAGAGGCCAACAGACACTTGGAAATCAAAGAGCAGTATATAATTTACTGAGAAATCTCCAGGATGCTCTGGTCACACACAACTCTAGGCTTAGAAATACTAAAAGAAACCTAATAAATTAAATGATACGTGTTTGAGTTTTTGCTACTGGCAAGTGTTTCATCATCTGTTTGAATTATGGTATGAGCTAGTCAGGCCTGTTGTGTGACAAGCTTTTGTTTGTGGCTCCACAGGTGTTTGATGCCCGGGACTGCAGCTCGGCGGAGGAGATGTTCACTCACATCTGCACCCACATCAAGTACGCCACCAACAAGGGCAGCCTGCGGTGAGGAGAGTACATTGTTTCTCTGTGTAGTGTAAAGGGTCTGCATACTCAGCCAAGCCATGGTCTGGATGAACCACAAGGTCTTCATGGTTATAAGAACATAAGAAAGAACATAAGAACATAAGAAAGTTTACAAACGAGAGGAGGCCATTCGGCCCATCTTGCTCGTTTGGTTGTTAGTAGCTTATTGATTCCAGAATCTCATCAAACAGGGTGTCAGCTTCAACAACATTACTGGGGAGTTGATTCCAGACTCTCACAATTCTCTGTGTAAAAAAGTGCCTCCTATTTTCTGTCCTGAATGCCCTTTTGTCTAAACTCCATTTGTGACCCCTGGTCCTTGTTTCTTTTTTCAGGCTGAAAAAGTCCCTTGGGTCGACACTGTCAATACCTTTTAGAATTTTGAATGCTTGAATTAGGTTGCCACGTAGTCTTCTTTGTTCAAGACTGAACAGATTCAATTCTTTTAGCCTGTCTGCATATGACATGCCTTTTAAGCCCGGAATAATTCTGGTCGCTCTTCTTTGCACTCTTTCTAGAGCAGCAATATCTTTTTATAGCGAGGTGACCAGAACTGCACACAATATTCAAGATGAGGTCTTACTAGTGCATTGTACAGTTTTAACATTACTTCCCTTGATTTAAATTCAACACTTTTCACAATGTATCCGAGCATCTTGTTAGCCTTTTTTATAGCTTCCCCACATTGTCTAGATGAAGACATTTCTGAATCAACAAAAATTCCTTGATCTTTTTCATAGATTCGTTCTTCAATTTCAGTATCTCCCATGTGATATTTATAATGTACATTTTTATTTCCTGTGTGCAATACCTTACACTTTTCTCTATTAAATGTCATTTGCCATGTGTCTGCCCAGTTCTGAATCTTGTCTAGATCATTTTGAATGACCTTTGCTGCTGCAACAGTGTTTGCCACTCCTCCTGCTTGGGTGGCACTATTACAATACCTGCTTTTAAAAGGTGCAGCGTTAAGGGCTGGGACAAGTGTATGTTAATTTGGCCCCCATTTATTCAAAAATAAATTAGCAACACATCTTGAGTTCATTTGAACTTCATTTTATAAGAACATAAGAAATTCTAGAAGGAGAAAAGGTCATTCAGCCCCCCTATGCTCGCTCGCTTTAATGTAAGTGTGGTACGTTAACACTCAGGAGAGGAAAAACAAAAAACTCCTAACCGTTGAAAAGAAAATGAAACCTCTGGGAATCCCTGGCTAAGTGGACCGCCCTTCCTCCAGATGGCTAGCTAAAGGTCATAGAGAGGGTTACACAGTATTGTTCATGACAGCATCTAGTCTATTCTTGAAGGATCCATTAGTCTCTGTACAACAAACAGTAAATACTGCCCATGCCCTCTAGACCTCTTAATAAACCTAGACTTATCTTTTGCACATATTCCAATGTTTACTGTAGGGAGGACTGGGCTAAGTCATGTTCACTTAAGAGACTTTACAGAAGGCTTGAACAGTGTGTTGGAGCGGGCCTGCAAAATATCAATCAATCAATCCATTTTTATATAGTGTCTTTCATAGTGGACCACCATCACAAAGTGCTTTACAAGATGCAGTAAATACATAATACTTCAAATACAGAGAAATGCATACTACAAGATAGACAGTAAAAAAACATTGCATAATCCATTAAATACAGTGGAAAGTGCATAATACATGAAATAGTACATTAAATACAGTGGAAAGTGCATCATACATGAAATAGTACACTAAATACAGTGGAAAGTGCATAATACATAATAGTAACAAAATAGGTGAAATAGTAACAGCAGCTAATAGCAGATATCAGGCATAAAGAGCATGGAAAGCAAGAGAGAGCAGATGGGTCTTGAGAGTTTAGTCACCTATTCATCCCAGACAAACTCAAAGATAGTTTTCTTTTCAGTCGCTTTTTGTTTTTGTTTTCAACTCAAAGAAGTGGAATGCATTCAATAGGACACACATTCTATAATTCATGGTATTATTTATTTTTATATAATATGAAAATATCTGTATAATCTAAACACTAGGGTCCCTTCCTCATGTCTACCTCACATGTACACAGTACCACTGCACTATTGTTTATCTTCCTCATTCTCAACACAGTTATCTTACAATGAATACACATTGACAATCATTTTATTCGGATCGCTAACATGAAGACATTACATGTCTCCATCTCTCAAGACTTATATGGAATCAATGATTCTTGAGGGAAAATCCTGCAGCTGCTTCTTTCTCAGATCCCCAGATTTCCAGATTCCATTCCTCTTCACGCCATGCAGTCCGTTCATGCTATGCTGAATCATTGGGAGTCTTTAAGAGCCGACTTGACAAAGTTTTGGGATCAATCAGCTGCTAGGAAACCAGACAAGCACTAAAGTGCCAAACAGCCTCCTCTTGTTCGTACATTTTTTTCTGTTCTGTTCCTCCTCTCCACAGATCGGCCATTACAGTTTTCCCGCAAAGGTCAGAAGGTCTCACGGATTTCCGCATTTGGAGCCCTCAGCTTATTCGCTACGCCGGGTACAGCCAACCAGATGGCTCTGTCATTGGCGATCCCTCGAACATCGAGCTCACAGAGGTCAGCCTGTACACAGCCAGGACAACCTCTCTTGCACCCAACACTTAATTGTTTACATACTAATGGAACTATAACTGTGTACAGCTCCAGTTTACTATCCCCTGTGCTTATGCAATACTATAACTTTTTATACAGTAGACATGGCTGAGTCTGCTCCAGTTTACAGTAACTCTGTGCTTGTCCTCGCAGCTCTGTATGCAGTAATATACAGTACTTGTTATACAGTCTACAGGTACATGACAGTGTACTGCACTAGTTTACTGTCACCTTGTGGTTTTTCTCACAGCTCAATATATACAGTCCTATATCTTGTTCTACATTATATATGTCTGTGTCTCCCCCAGCTCACCCTGTGCTTGTCTTCACAGCTCTGTATCCAGATGGGCTGGAAGCCTCGTTATGGGCGCTTCGACGTCCTGCCCCTGATCTTGCAAGCGAGGGAGGAGCCACCTGCTCTCTTTGAGCTGCCGGCTGAGCTGGTCCTGGAGGTGTCCATCATTCACCCCACGTGAGTCCTGAGCGCACGGTGCACACTGACCACAGGAAGAACAACCTGGCCACTGCTGTGGAGATGTGGCTTAGTTCTAGCACTTTATATTGATCAATTTTACAGTAAAAGTATACAGTACAAGGGTCTATAAGTGAGGCAAAAAAAATAAATATTTACTATGAACGTTATTTCACCTTTGATACAACTACCATAGCGGAGACAGTGGGGCCAGAAATACAAGTTGTACAAAATCCACACTGCTTCAGAGAGAGTAAGAAATATATGGACTATAAAGAATATTGATTTAGAAATGTCCTTAGTTTTATATATATGAAATAAAAAAAGAGTGTGAGAGGAATTTTCTTTGCCTTCAGTTACATATTAGCTGATCATAATAAAAAGGTATCACAGAAAAAAAAAAAAAAACTTGTTTGTTCAGGCCAGTGATCAGTAACAGTGTGATCAGTAACACAAATATTGTATTGATAGTAATTGAAATTGATACCTTGTGTCTGTGTTTGTCTTTGTCTGCCTGTGTCTCTGGTAGCTTTGAGTGGTTTGCAGACCTGGGTTTGAAGTGGTATGCACTCCCCGCAGTGTCCAGTATGATGCTTGAGATTGGGGGGCTGGAGTTTACAGCGGTGCCCTTTAATGGGTGGTACCTGGGCTCAGAAATTGGAGTCAGGAACTTCTGCGACAACTATAGATACAACATCCTGGAGGTATCAGTATTTTCGGTGCTAACAGCTGAAATAATCCCAAAATATATGTGTAGAGAATAAATAAATAAATAAATAAAAACATCTTTGTTCTGAATACAAAAACACTGCTTACCTCTTGTAAAAACAATGGTTACATATGGCAAAGCACAATAAATACTGTATAAGCAGGGGAAACTACAATATAGCTTTTAAAATGTTAGCAGCAGGTTCACGAATGCAATGTTACAATCATCTGAAGAAGAGAACAGAATGGTCTGCTTTTCTGTTGTCCTTGCTCCTTGAAATACCATGCTTTCTGTTTGATAGCATCATCTGCCACATTAAAATATCTTATTACATATAATGGTCTTTTTAAAATTAAATTCACTAAATGAGAACCATGCAAATTTTAAGCCAGTTATTGAAAATGATAGAATTACATTTTCATAACAGTAAAACAGCTGACTAACCACAGTGTGTAACAGGAGACCCTTTCCATGTTTTAGTTGTGTATCTCGATTAAACACCAAACACTATTTACAGGACACAGCATTATCTGGTTTTGTGTCAGTCTCATCAATACTCAGCAGGGCATCCTTTTGAGAATGAGATGTTTCACTTCAATTATTGACTATTGTAGGACATGTTTGGAACAAGTTCCTGGACTTCCAAAAGGGTTATATGCTATATGAGCTGCTATGATTAGTAAAGTTATTAAGTACAGCAGTAGTACCAATAGCTGTAGTAAGGTTAATACAGCTTACAACTCCTAAATCAGACTAAATCAGATGCCTTATCTGTTAACATTAACAATGGTATCAAAATGATCACTGATCCCTTCATAATTATGCTGTAATTATACGATTATGTAATTATACATTTTTTTATATATATATATATATATATATATATATATATATATATATATATATATATATATATATATATATATATATATATATATATATATATATATATATAATTTGACACACTGTTGAATTTTTATTTTAGTTACTATTTCTCCTCTGCGCAGGTTATTATTTTGTTTGGAAGCACTCCCTGCTCAGCCTGTCACAGATCACTTTGCAGGTCTTGCTTATGTTTGTGTTGCACAAGCAGTTGTCATTCCTCTGGGTTCCTTGTCTCTCTGCTGCAGGAGGTGGGCAGACGAATGGGCCTGGACACCAAGAAGACCTCCTCCCTCTGGAAGGACAAGGCGATTGTGGAGATCAACATCGCTGTGCTGCACAGCTACCAGGTAACACAGTCTCAACACCAACCTGCTGCTTGGAGCACAAACCTATACCCCAGGACCCACATGGAGCAGTAAAACTCAGAAAATTCAAATGCTTCCACACTTTCAGAGATGCAGAGGCTGGACTGAGGCTGTTCTGTGCAGCACTATCCTCTAGTTTGCAGGTTCCTCAGAACCAGAGATTCAGCTGCAAGAGCTGTTGAGTGAGCTGTGTAAGAAGGCGGCCGTCACAAGTGGAACTGAAATACTGACAGTGACAGAAGCAGACATTATATTTCTCCCACACTCCAGGTCCCTTTTTGCTGTGAGATCAAAATGATTTTTTACTCCAGAGAAAATTACTCCAAGGCTTGTCTACTTGTCTACTGTTGATATCAAGAGGTACACCAAGTAAAGACCATGTGTATGTGTGTCTGTGTCGGCAGTTGGCGAAGGTGACGATTGTGGACCACCACGCTGCCACGGAGTCCTTCATGAAGCACATGGAGAATGAGTATCGCACGCGAGGGGGTTGTCCTGCAGACTGGGTCTGGATTGTCCCGCCCATCTCCGGCAGCATCACCCCTGTCTTCCACCAGGAGATGCTTGACTACTTCCTCTCACCCTCTTTCTCCTACCAGGTACCCCAAACCAGCAGGGCATCTCTCTCGCAATGCACCCCAACAGGCCTGCACACCAGTGTGCAATATTAAATCCTACAGAAGCCCTGGACCCATCAAAACAATCATTCTCACACAAAATTTATTCCATCTGTGAATAATGAAAGCAGCACAAATAGAGAAATGTAAAACACAGCTGCCCTGGGGATAAGCAATGTTACAGTATGAGCCATCGAAACTAGAGTAACATTGTGTTAATTAGGTCTGTGTAGGATAAAGTCTGTTAAAAATCTCTCTTCCCCACTTTATCTCTCTTTCAGCCTGATCCCTGGAAACTCCCAGGTTTCTCTGCCAAGAAGAAGATGCGCTTCAAGGAAATCGCAGAGTAAGGCTACTTGCTGACTAACCCTCACTCCCAGTCGGGTATTCTCCTCTTAGTGACCTGCTGTTCATTCTGCTATTCAGGGTTTAGTGCTATAACATGTGTTTCTTTCAAAACTGCACATTTGAGACCTATGTAGGCAATGAAAACGCAAAACAGGTAAGATTTATGGAATTATTTTTGCTCCAGCACAGCCATCTTGTCAATTGAACATAATTAGGCAGCTGTGTCAGCTAGGCTAACATAATCTCTGGAATCATTCAGCACCACAAGCACTTAACAGCAGATGGGGGCTTGTTAGGTTCCTGTTCATTTTAATAGTCACTTTGGAATGTGTAGAACCCAGGTCTCTGTAAGAATGAAATGGTTCCATTTGGAATTAGAGCTTGTTCCATTTTTTATTTCAGGGCTGTGAAGTTTTCTGCCAGTCTGATGGGCCACGCCATGGCAAAACGAGTGAAAGCCAGGATCCTTTATGCCACGGAGACAGGCAAATCTGAGACCTTTGCACGCATTCTGTGTGACATCTTCAAACAGGCGTTCGACCCCAAGGTCAGGGAGAGAGGAAGTTGCTCATGTAATACCTCTTTCAACAATAGTCTTTAAAGTTTTTGGTACTGTAAAATGTATTTAAATATGTTATGGGTCTCTGGATGTGAAGATCCATGTGAACCTTTTAATTTCCAAAACAGTTCTTAGGAATGGTAAACTAACTATCCATGCAAGCCTCGCTTAATTGTTAATATTTGTGGAGTCCGGACTATATTCCTTAAGGCATGTCTACTAATGTTGTGCAGCAAAATCTGCTTCCATTTTATTTGGTTAAACATTTTGATTTAAACAGAACAAAGAAAAAACACAGCGTATTTCGACACATAGCGTGTCTTCATTATTTAAACATAAAATGCAAACTGGAGACCAGCTTTAGAGTACATATAATATATACCAATTAATACAATCATTGAACAATGAATTAAACAATATACATAAACAAATCAAACTTTGCATTTTATTCTGTAAAAACCATTGCTATCCAATTAAAAAAAAAAACTACTTTTAGAATAGACTGTTAGATAAACAATTTATACATATATTTAATTGTTCAATCATTACACCAAGTTACATTAATATATTAAAATACTTAAAATATATACTGTTACAGATCATATTACATGTAATATACAAATATGTCAAAGTTTTGTAAACACAATTATCCACTCTCATTCCACTTAACCAGAAAAAAGATTAAAGATGTTGGCATGTAACAATGAATCCTCTTGTCTTTCGGAGAATGAAATCTTTTTTGGAATAAAAAAAAAAAAAAAAAACCTCGAAATAACAAGCTGCTTTTTGTAACAAAACTTAGTAACAGCATTTTAAGGTTAATACAAGTTTTTAGTGTTTTATATACTTAGGAGATTTTTTTTGGCATCTTAGTTTCAAACTAACGTAAAATAAGCTTTTCAATACAAATATTTGTTAATATTTATAGACAAACACCAAAAGAAGCAAAGAACAACACACAGTCAATGCAGGGGATGGGAAACACTCTGCATCAAGAAAAATATATATATTTTTTATCTAAACAGAAATGCAACACAAAGAGAGAAAACAACAACACACACACACTGTTCAAATAGTGTGATAATAATGCAGTATATAAAATAATGTAAAACTCACTTCTAAATGACTCTCTTGGTTGGGTTTGAGCAGTGCTACGAGATGGCTGACACACCATGTTTCTCTCATATTTGCAGGTGGTCTGTATGGACGAGTATGACATTGTCAACCTGGAGCATGACAATCTGGTCCTGGTCGTTACCAGCACCTTCGGGGATGGAGACCCGCCAGAGAATGGAGAGGTGATCAATCTTCTTTTCTCAAAACAAAGCCCTCTGTCTGGTTACACAGACTCCAATTACCACAAATCTTGGACTACCTAATTTTACAATTACGTTATAACAATGCTTTTCAAAGAGTTCTGGGATGTCTGTCAAAACGTGGTCACAACGATCGTCGTTAAACACAGTGTATATTCAAAACATAGAGGGAATTCAGTCACATAAAGGCATTTGTGGATTAACATTTTACAAGCCCTTAATTAAAAAAAAAAAAACAAGAAATAATGCAGGTGCTGTCATTTTCAGTGAATCTGCCCCTAGTCTGGTGCTGTGTAGAGTTTACCGGACAGAACACCTAAGTCAATACTATGCTTGCAACAACATTAACAAATGCTATGTACATTCTTAAAAAGTAATACAGGGTACAGTATTTTTTTTTATTGGGTCATGTTTGACCAAATTCACTGGGGTTCACAAGTTTACAGTGGGGTCATTGTACACCCCAAATTAAAAGGCTAAAACTCAATGCACTAAATCTGTATTGGCAATCTTTCTGTGACACTCACAATAATTGAATCCCTCTTCTCTAGAGATTTGCCAAAGCACTGATGGACATGACCCACCCTACCTCAAAACAACCAGAACCACAGAAGTGAGTATTGCACGCTTCAAGTTGTAGTTATAGAGCTGTGCTGGATGCGACACACCTGCAATTCTGATCATTTTATTTTATAATATGTGTACTGCAACACAATACAGAGTTGCAAGACAAATAACAAAACCAAACCAGAGTAAAAACATAAGCACGGACCATTCCAAGATCCAAACGTTTAGTAGTGGAAGATCACTGTATCCCAGATCTAACAATCTAGGGCCATGATGCAATATTGGGGTATATTCTTATTGTTAGTTTTGGCATGTTTCACATTTTATTGAAACTGGATAGTTTACTACATTGATACCAATTGGGCAAACATATCACAAACTGATAAAATAAAGTCAGTTTCTGAATGATCAGAATGTTAAAATTAAAAAGGGTAATGGTACAGATGCATAAAAACAAAAATGTGTTATGAGTTTGTTCTCACGTGTGTGATGAAAGATTTTAGAACATAAAAAACATGGTTTGCGTTCTAGAGTTCCATTACATGAGAGTAGAATGTTAAAACTTCATGCTGATTTGAACTCCGCTCTCGCCAAGATAAGAGCCAAATAAGGTGTAGTTTTACAGTAAACTAATGTGGTGCATCTGCATCCCCATCTATTTGCATTCCTTTCCATCTGATGATGTAGATATCCTTCTGCCTGGTGTTGATGGCTGAAGTATAATGCTGGCTCCAGGGATCAGCTTATTTTGCCTCCCCAGCGTATCAGCACACACAACGGCTGCGATGCTGGCTCCGGGGATCAATCACAGTGCAATGCCCAGCACATCAGCATGACAATCGTCTGGATTGAGCTAAGTAGGGTACTTCTCTGGGGTCTTCAAGTGGGCACCTTCCGTCCTCTGTGTTTTGTCAACTAGCCCACGACACCTCAAGAGGGCTTGACAGTGATTCTGGCGTCCCAGGATCACACCCCTCCGTTCCCCACTCAACTCAGCTCAGCTCACTTATCTGTACATCTTTCTATTATGTTTGAGATCCCCAGCCAGAATCTTTCTGTCTGAAGCACAGCCAGTTGCTGCTCCTTTCTGTTGCTTCAGATAAGTTCTTCACTGTGCGACACAACTCTTGGCTACTAAACCCGACATCTCTGAGAAACCAGGTGGCAGAGTGTGCCACAAATCCTCATCAACCCACCTCCACTGGGTAAATCCTGACTCTCCATCCTCAATGTTCCACTTCAGCAGCTAGCTGAGCATACAGGTTTCTCATACGCCTCATCCACAGCATCCTCCCATGGCACTGTTAACACTACCATATGAACAAGGCGTGCTGATCCAGACCACAAGACAATATCTGATTGAAGGTTAGAGGTGGCAATCTCAGGTGCATAAATAAGCCATTGACCAAAATCTGGCAGCATTTTCCAGACTCTAGCGCTTCCAGTTGTCCTGGGCGAGGCTTAGTTTTAACACCTTTTCTTGATGGTTGCTCTTCTAGATGGAGGAATATTATCTTTTGTGTGTAATGCTTTGATGGAACTGGTGGCAACTTATTGGTCATGTTACACTTGTCTTCCAATGCTAAGGCCAAACATCGCAGCACCTGGTCATGGTGCCAAGTAAACCGTGCTTAGCTAAATCCCACCTTACATCCTTGCAAACTGTGCCTTAATGTTGCAGGTGATGAACACAAAGGACATGAGGGATCCTCACCCACCCAGAGGTTTAGATTCTGTGGTGATGGTAGAACATCATATGTTGATCTGATGAGGAAACTGATCCTGCTCTGTTCCATTGTCCATAGGTCTTGCCAGCCGATCTTGCGTTGTTCCACACTCTCCCATCTCATCCATTCTCCCTGCTTGGCCTGGGAAACGGCCTATAAATGAATCAATTTATCGTCTGTCGTCTGTGTGTGTGTATGTGTGCGTGTGTGTGTGTGTGTGTGTGTTCTAGGAGCTACAAGATGCGTTTCAACAGCCTATCTAAAATGGACACGATTCTGGAGTTGCTGAAAAAGAAACCTCGTCTGTCCAGCACAACAGAGAGTGCCGGGCCGTTGGGCACTGTCAGGTACAGAATCATTCTAATACCTTACTGTAGAGACCTGCACTTTAGCTCTATCTGACTGTGGCAAGGTGGTAAGCAGGATACAAGTGTATGAATGATACGGTGCGCAGTAAAAAAAAAAAAAGACAGTGATAATCCAATCAGAAAGTGATTTAATTTTGTAATCCAGGTCTTGTGACCAAACAATAAATCCCAGGCAATACATAGCAATATGTATTGCACTGTTCTAATTTAATAAACACAGTCAAAGTACACACAATATACAAACACGGTCACCAGTCCTGGGTGGGTTCTGTAGTGCTCGTGGTGTAAATACAATTTATCGTGATACAAGTGCAGTGATGTCGGGGTTAGTGCGGGCCTCTGTCGACAGCTCTGGAACGTGTTAGCCATCTACTAATAATACAAATAGAAACAATTAGTGACAAACAAACAAAACACTTGCGGTACGATAAACAAAATACGGGTCCTTCCGAGTCATTCCTTAACCATAAACAAAGGAACAGATCATGTAGTTCCGTCCCCTATTTGTACCGTCACACATGACCCCTTCATAAATGACTGTAACCGCTCCTCCAATTCGCAGCTGCCACATCGATTCTCTTCCAGGTCAACCAGTTAGTGCATCGAAGCTCCGCCCCCTTTCTAGATGACCGACCTCCCTTTAACCCTGAGAATGAATTGTCAGGCCAACCAGTTCAGGGTACTCTGTTCCTATTACTTAGCACCCTCACAGGTTGGGAGGGAGATTTACCACCAAGAATCTACTCGGCTAAATCTATCTTTCCCATTACTCCCTCCTCCCAGGAAAAATAATCTGCATTTTGGTGGTCTTTCCCCGCATGGTGTACCATGTGGTAAATGAAAGGCTGCTGTAGGAACAATTCAATAACTGATATCTGAGTTGATTAGTTCTCTTACCTACAATATTTAAATTGACGTGTTCTATAAATCGAGGATTTACTATGAACACACATTCACGCGCAGACACAAGGAATGGTTAATCAGTAGTAGTATTTTATTAAGTACACAAATAATAAACAGAAATCAGAAAAGTTAGAAAGTAAATCTCTTAGTCTATAAGCACAAAACACAATTCCAAAGCTCTCACTACATTCATGCTTGACTAGCAGGCAACTGAAATATGACACAGCCTTTCTCCTAGATCACCAGCAGCAGGCAGCAGCCTGTGATGTAGCTAGCCTCTCGCTCACACACAAACACACACCCCCACATCCAATGCACAGAGTACATCTGAGATAATGCAGACAATCTTAAGAGTATATTACATTAACCTTATTAATGTTATATAGATTAAGTATTTGCCAAGTTTACTTTTAAATAAATTCTTCATATAACAATATGAGATAGATTACTTCATATAACAATATGAGATAGATTACTTTCACTAAAAGTTATTTCACACTCAAAGTGTGCAAACTAAATAATTAACTGTTCAATTCTATGTGAATGTGTTATAATTAATTAATTTAGTTCCATGAAAGGAAAATGCAACTGGAATTATACTAAATGGTTCCTTTGAGCTTAGACTTTTGGTCTGCTGGTTTGGAAACTCAATCTGTTGAAGTGTCCAGTACAAACTCTTCTCTCAGCAACAAAGTCTTCAATCCCACTTTTGGATCAAACTCTGCAACAAAGTTTCAATTCTCGATAGAATCAACAAACAGCTGCAACAAAGTCTCCAGTCCTCAGTATAGGATCCACAACAGGGCCCGTCTGCTCTGTCCTCTTCGCTGAATCTTTAGCTAGCATTAGCAGGGCAGAGTTTCTTTTTGATACTTTGGGGTTTTAAGTGTGCAGCAGACCTAGACTGGTTTGTCTGATAACAGTCGCTGTAAGTTTTATGGCAGTCTTCTTGCCGGGCCTCAGTCTCATTGCTTGTGGTTGTTGACTCGCTTGCAGCTTGCTTCCTCGTCTTGGGTCCATTCCAGGCAGAGTCCCGTCTTTGATTCCGTTTTTAGGCAGAGTCCTGATGTTGCAGCTTTGCTTAGCAGAGTTACAGTACCTTGTTTAACATTCGATGTGGAGTGCAAAATATTCAGTTTCGCTTCAATTTTTATAGTCATTTTACTCTGCTTAGTAGCTACATTCATGAGGTCATTTGTGTATCTTGCCTTTTCAACTCACGAATCTTGGCGATTCGTTCTTTATCTGCCTCCTTTCGTCCAGCAGCTTGTTGTTGCAGTTGCACCATGTAGCCCAAACGACATGATTTTAAAATGAAACATCCCTTCAGGGGTTGAAAATGCGGTTTTCTCTCTAGAACTGCGGGTTAAGGGGATCTGCCAGTATCCCTTTGTCAGGTCCAGCGTAGAGATAACTGTTCCCCCATCAAAATGACTTTAGTGCTAGGGATCTTTAGACAGGGGCCTAAATCACCCTCTACTTCGCTTGGGGCTATAAATAAGCCTCCCTTGCCTGCCAGGACTTTAATAAATTTCACTTTCATTGGGCTGTCATTTCATAATTCACCTTTCCTATATCCTGAATCACTTCATATGGTCCCTGTCATTTAGCACATAACTTCGATTCTGAGGTGGGAAGCAGCAGCATTACCTTGTCTCCTGGTCGAAAGGTTCGAATTTGTGCATTTTTATTGTAATGCTGCTGTTGCCGGTGCTGAGCCGATTTGAGGTTGTCCTGGGCCAAACGACTGACCAAATCCATCTCTTAGTAGGAGCACATACTGCCCTACATTTTAGGACGGCCCTTGATGTGCCTTCCTCCCCTCTCTCAGCAGATTGAGAATGCCGCGAGGCTGTCAGTAGTACAAGAGCTTGAAGGGTGAGAACCCTGTCGAACTCTTCGGCACCTCTCTTACTGCAGAAAGGAGGTGGGGAAGAAGCGATGCCCAATGTTTTTGCTCTTGGTTTAGAAAACATCTCAGCATCTGCTTTAGGGTTTGATTAAAGCGTTCCACCAAACCATCCGCCTGTGTATGATAAACAGATGCCCTGATGGGAAGTATTTTTCATATTTTATAAACTTGCTGTAGCATTTAGACAGAAAGTTGGTTCCATGATCAGTCAAAATCTCCTTGGGGATCCCTGCTCTAGCCATAATCTGCAATAGTTCTTTGGCAATTGCAGCTGCACTAGTGGACCTCAATGGAACTGCCTCTGGGTATCGCGTTGCATAATCTACCACCACTAATATATACATATAACTGGAGTCAGAAGGTAGCAAAGGGCCCACTATGTCCGTTGCAATGCGTTCAAAAGGGGTGGAAATAATCAGCAGTGGGACCAAACTCGCTGGCAGTCTGGTGACCAAACAATAAATCCCAGGCAATACACAGATGTATTGCCAGGCAATACACGGAAATGTATATTGCACTGTTGTAAATAAAGGCAATACACAGCAATGTGTATTGCACTGTTGTAAATAAAGGATTTGCAGTCCCAAATAATAAACACAGTCAAAGTACACACACAATATACAAACACAGTTACCAGTACTGGGTGGGTTCTGTAGTGCTTGTGGTGTAAATACAGTTTATCATGATACAAGTGCAGTGATGTCTAGGTTAGTGCTGGCCTCTATCGACAGCTCTGGAACGTGTTAGCCATCTACTAATAATAACAAATAGCAACAATTAGTGACAAACAAACAAAACACTCATGGTATGATAAACAAAATACGGGTCCTTCCAGGTCCTACCTTAACCATAAACGAAGGAACAGATCATGTAGTTCCGTCCCCTATTTGTACCGCCACGCATGACCCCTTGGTAAACGATTGCAATCATGACCCCTTGGTAAACGATTGCAACCACTCCTCCAATCAGCGGCTGCCACATTGTTGCCCTTCCGGGTCAATGAGTTAGTGCTCTGAATCTCCGTCCATTTCTAGATGACCGACTTCCTTTTAACCCTGAGAATGACCGCCGACTTCCTTTTTTTTTGTTTCACAAACCCTGAGAATGAATTGTCAGGCCAACCAGTCCAGGGTTCTCTGTTCCCGTCACTTAGGGAGGGAGATTTACCACCAAGAATCATTCTATTTCTGTCACACTGACCCATAGTATAGACCCGGAGCTCAGCACTGACCCTGCCTTGTACAGTATAGACCCGGATATCAGCACTGACCCTGTCTAGTACAGTATAGACACGGAGCTCAGCACTGACCCTGTCTAGTACAGTATAGACACGGAGCTCAGCACTAACCCTGTCTAGTGCTGCCGATTTCTGACCATGTTGGTACATGTCTACAATTCCTGACCCTGTCTGTCCATGTCTTCAGTTCCTTGCTGGATGCGATATGTGCTGGCTGTAATGCATGCGTCTGTGCAGGTTTTCTGTGTTCGGTCTGGGCTCCCGTGCATACCCTCGCTTCTGTGCTTTCGGCCGGGCGGTAGACACACGCTTTGATGAGCTGGGAGGGGAGCGCATCCTGCAGATGGGAGAGGGAGATGAGCTCTGCGGGCAAGAGGAGTCCTTCAAGACCTGGGCCAGGGACATCTTCAGGGTAACCTCTCCATAAAACATAGCTGTTAATCACTTTAAAGAAAATACTGTTGTTGCACAGATATGGTTGGATCACTTTCACCCTGTATATTCCTCTAGGGGCTCATTTTGGGGGCTCGTTTCTTTCTACCAGTTTTCAGTTAACTTAACTTAATAGTCTCAGAAGCTGTCTGCATGCACAATTCTACAATTCTGGATTGATATAAATGCAGCTTGGGTTTCCTGCCTTCAGGCTGCTTGCAACACATTCTGCGTGGAGAGCAATTCGAGTCTGGACCAGAATGAGGATGTATTCTCAAGGGATCATGGATGGCAGTCTCAAAAATACAGGACAGTGATTGAGGCCACACCCACAGACCTGATCACAGGTGAGCACTGTCAGCCGGGGCTGTGCCAGTGGATAATGGATAATGGAATGATATTCTAACTACTCTGTCACAACACACAAATATACTATTTGTATTCTCAGGCAAAAAGAGCTGTAGATAAAAAGAGGTTTACCACATTCACTAGTGAATCAATAATGGGCCCTGATATGTGTGCACATGATCTCTGTGTTATTGCATCACTAGAGAACGTGCTGAAGCTCTTTTTATCTGTTGAATGCCACTGTTTTGAGATCTGTTTGGGTGAGCATCCTGACACCTGTATCAATGCCCTGTCTACCAGGACGGTCTTGTAATGAGATGAAGATTTTAATAGATTCCCATCCTGGTTAAATGAGAAAGCATGAATTTGATATTGATAATATCATTGTATGGTAGCCTTGGTGACAAATAGATTCCTTCTTGCCCTGCAGTGAATTGAGTCTATCCCTATGTCTGTCTGTCTGTTTCCAGCCCTGTCCAAGCTCCACAAGAGGAAGGTCTTTCAGACTAAAGTCATCTCGACACAAAACCTGCAGAGCCCAAAATCCAGGTAACAATTCTTATTCCTTTTATTTAGTACTCGCATACATGTAGCTCTAGGTGTACGGTGGACTTTTCTTAACCTGCCATTTGTAAAAAGACAATCCTTTGGGGTATATTTGTATACCTTTTAAGTTATCTGATTTAAGTCATCACTTTCTAATATGTACAAAATAAAAATTACAATACAAACAATAAAATATCAGTCTCTAGGATACAGTTCCTAGTTGTAGCTTCACCTGAACTGTGTTAAAAAAATAAATAAATAAATAAATAAAAAATTAGGCTTTGTGCCCAAGTTAATAATTATTATTATTATTATTATTATTATTATTATTATTAATATTATTATTATTATTATTATTATTATTATTATTATTATTATTATTATTATTAATAATAGTAATATTATTATATTATTATTATTATTATTAATATTAATAATAATAATAATAATAATAATATTATTATTATTATTATTATTATTTATTATTATTATTATTATTATTATTATTAAGTCATTTAGCAGATGATTTTATCCAAAGCCATTTACAGAGACTAGTGGGTGAACTATGCATCACAACTGCAGCTGCAGAGTCACTTACAATAGGACCTCGGTTTTACGTCTCATCCGAAGGACGGAGCACAAGGAGGTTGACTTGCTCAGGGTCGCATACAGTGAGTCAGTGGCTGAGCTGGGATTTAACCAGGAACCTCCTGGTAACAAACCCCTTTCTATAGCCTAATATATGGTACGGAGATGGCCCAAACAAAGCTGACATAGAAATTCTGTTCCAGTCAGGACTTTTTCCAGATTGCACTTCAGTAGAACAAAACGAATTTTGATACTAGATTTGGCCATCCCTGACTGTATTTACACAGACCCACGCATGAATGACGGTGTGGTTTGTTTCTCTGCTCTGACTTGTCTGCACTAACTGTGTGTGTTGTGTGTGCACGCAGTCGTGCGACGATCCTGGTGCGCTTGGACACAGGGGGGCAGAAGGAGCTGCAGTACCTCCCCGGGGATCACCTGGGCATCTTTCCAACCAATCAGGAGCAGCTGGTGCAGGCTGTGCTGTCCCACATCTCCAACGCCCAGCCAATCAACAAGACCATTGGCGTGGAGATCTTAGAGGAGAAGAATGGTAACCAGGGGACACCAAGAGGTGGGGGGAAGAGGGAAAAAACAGGAGGGGAGGGGAGGGGGGCGGGAGTGGAATGTTAAGTTGCTTTCAGTTCACAGAGTTTTTTCTTACCTCTGCTGCTTTTCATTTTCACAAAGACTGTTTTGATTGGTTGTTCATTGTATGGCTGCATCAGGTTTCATTGTGGTTTTAAAATAAACATTCAATAGATAGGTCTTTAATTGTCAAACCTTTTTTATTTTTGATATTTCAGAAGTTACAGAATTAATTGCAACTTCACTTTTTTTTTTCTTTCTGGTGAATAGGTAGGGAAGAGGAAAACAGGGCATTGCTTAGGTACCGTTTGAAGCCTAAAACTTTTGGTAATACAATATGTAGACTAGTGTTTGGTTACAGCTGTCAGCAATATTCCTAATGATGGTAAGACCAGCAAGTTAGCAGTTAAGACAAAACCACATGCAAATAAAATGTAACTTAGAAATACACAATTCTAAATAAAAAATATAGGGATAACTGTAAAAAAAAAAAAAAAATTCCTCACACCTGTTCATTCCAGCAGTATATCCAAACAGAGAGCGTTTTGATACCTATGACTGGGTGGACGGCTAGTGTGAGTTTCTAATACTGAGAATCAGACATTAGTAAAGCAATATCTGTTACCTTTATTAGCATATCATTAGACTTCTTGAGGACTTTTTTTTATTTTATGAACTTAAAATTATAGTCAAGAGCACATTAAAAAGTTTCGCAATCTTGTCATGTGACATTGCTGTAACTGTAAAATGAGTCTTGTGTGGCACACATGCCACCTAGTGGCTAAGGAATGCATTTGTACTAACTTTTTTTGAAACCAGATTCTGCTGGGAATCCTCCTAAGCAGTATCAGATCTTCAAATCTGTTATTTATAATGCCAGTAATCTTACACTTAATGAGATTATCCCATGTGTTTATGGGACTGTGGATTTTGAGGGGTGACGGGACTCTTTTCTCTGCTGCAGGTAAAAGCAGCTGGGTGCAAGAGAACCGCCTGCCCCCCTGCACCCTTTTCCAGGCGCTGTCTCACTTCCTGGACATCAGCAGCACCCCCAGCCCCCAGCTCCTGCTCTCCCTTTCCCAGTTCACCAGTGCAGACGAGGACAGGAGCAGGCTGGAGACACTCGGCCAGGTAGGACACACTCTCAATAAAAGTTTCCCAAAGTAAAAAGCATAGCAAAGAGCTTTATTTTAAGGGTATTTTTTTTGTTAGTTTATTAACTGTTAACAAACATTGTTAATTTTTAGCTAATGGTTAGGGTTAAGGTTAGGGTTAATAAAAACCTGATTTAGTTTGCTATACATTACTACAGTAACAGTTTGAACCAATTTCAAGCATATGATTGACTGGGTATTGATCACCCGTAGGGCTCTGGTGTTTGATTGATCATCCATAGGGCTCTGGTGCTAGCAATTTGAACTGGCCTATTGTATATTATTTACTAAGAGTTAACAGAAAATAAATAATGTACATTAACATGTTTATTAGCTGTATGTTAACAGTTAATAAACAAACAAAAAAATAAAGCATGACCAAAAAACATGACAAACCAGGGTATACCGTGGTAAATGCATAATATAACTATGGAGAAAGCATGGGAAAACTGCAAAAATAAATGCAAAAATATTGTGTTGAACATTATTTAAGGGACAGCCGGACAATGCAGACACACAGGAGAGCTATTTTAATCATTTATACAATGCTGCCATGAAACGTGTACTTTTTATATCACAGAGATCATTTAAGCAATGCTGCCATGTCACCTCTTTCCAAGGCCTCGTTATTGTATTAAGTTAATGAGAGGGACATTGAAGCAACCGTGGGAGGAGTGGGCTTGCTGATTTCACTGTGTTGTGACTGTGTTGTTTGTGCTGCAGGCTGGCGATGACTACGAGCAGTGGAAGTGGTTCTACTCTCCCACGCTGGCGGAGGTTCTGGAGGAGTTCCCTTCACTCAGTTTGCCCGCCTCCTTCCTGCTCAGCCAACTCCCCCTGCTGCAGCCCCGCTACTATTCCATCAGCTCCTCCCCTGAGACCACCCCCTGCCAGGTCCACGCTACCGTCGCCGTGGTGCAGTACAGCACACAAGGTCAGAGCGCTGTCTGTCTGTCCGGATCTGTTTGTCTCTGTGTCTAATGCCCCTCTGACCTCCCCCTGTGCCTTGGTCTCCTCTCCCCCAGATGGAACAGGTCCCCTGCACCACGGAGTCTGTTCCACATGGCTGAACCAGCTCAAGCCTGGCGAGGAGGTGCCCTGCTTCATCAGAGAGTAAGAGACACAGTGTCTGTGTGCATGTGTGTGAGGAGACACCGTGTGCATGTGTGTGAGGAGACACCGTGTGCATGTGTGTGAGGAGACACCGTGTGCGTGTGTGTGAAGAGACATCGTGTGTGGGTGTGTGAAAGGAGGAATGTATTCAGGGCAGTGAAGAGACCTCTGTTATGTGCAATGGTAAGGGGTGAAGGGGCTTATCTCTACTTAACCCACTTCTTAATAATTTCTGTGTTTTAGTTTATCATATTTGTGGCTTACAGGCAGCGACAAATACGTGAGCTAATTTGTACAGTTTTCAACCGTTGTTCTGTAAAACGAAATCTACTGTCAAAAAAAAAGCACAACCATTTGTATGTTTCAATGATAAAAAGTAAATGCCTTTGGGGTTGCCCAAACAAAAACGTTTCAGAACCTTTTCACTGGACTGCCCCGCAGATTAAGCTGGTATTTAAACCTAGTATCTCCCAACTCAGACCACTAGACCACACTCTTCCCTCACAGGTCACCCTCCTTCCACTTGCCTGCTGATGACTCTGCGCCCTGTATCCTAGTAGGGCCGGGCACCGGTATCGCCCCCTTTAGGAGCTTCTGGCAACAGCGGCTTTATGAGATAGAGCACCGAGGTCAGTCTGTCTTCTCAGATAAGTTCTTGAGCAATATCAGCATTCTTTGCCTCTCGGGTTTGCACACTAAGATATTCTCATTGTATCTGTTTTACTAATCATTTATGTATTATCTATTTAACCAGGAGAGTCCTCATTAAGACCCAAGCCTCTTTTACAAAGGGGCCCTGACACAAACAAACACAAAAAGAAGTCAGTCAGTGACACAGCAGCACATATTTAAACACATTACAATAAAAAAAAAAACAGAAAAATAAAAAAAAAAACATAATTGGGATATGATTAAGCAGAGATAGTATTTAGTGTCTATACGACAGATGCTTCCAGAGAATTCTTAACTCTATATAGCATGTAACAGCAATGCTAGTGTCATTAGGCGCATTTCATTTGAATTTTTAATAACCCATTTCTCTGTAATGCCCTGTTCTTAGGAAAGAAGCCCAAGGAAATGGTGCTGGTTTTCGGCTGTCGCCAGGCAGAGTTTGATCACATTTACAAGGAGGAAATGGAGGAAGCGAAATGCAAGGGAGTCTTCAGTGGCATCTACACAGCCTACTCCAGGGAGGAGCACACCTTCAAGGTACTTCCCAGACATCCACCATAACTCTGTCTCTATTGAGCAGGGGTGGCCAAGCATGGCCTTTCCAGTCCTGGTCTTTGTTCCATCATTGTTCTGAATTGTTTAATAAACCAAATCAACCTTTCAGCCATACCCTGAACAAGTTCACTATTTAATTTTACCTGTTAAAAGATCACCTTCCAGAATGAGATAGCGCTGTACAGAAGGGTGTCCACAAGAAGAGGGCACAGCTATCTGACTAAGCAATACCCTTCACAAGAGCTAAAAATACTATCTAGAGAAATACCAAGCTAAGTTTTAAAATGTTACATAAATAGACAATAATACATAAATTAAGTGCAAAAACAAATCTCCAATATTATAACCTAATTTATCCTGTAATACAACTTGGTAAATCTGTATTACACACCTTAACCTGGGAGCGTGAAATTTACAACCAAGAGAAATGTGATTGTATATAGTGTCTGCAGTAGAATTCAGCTGAAGTTGCACTGTGTCCTGCTCTCCACACAGATGCATGTCCAGAAGGTACTCTCACATGGATTGTACTGTACAGACTGTATACAGTAGAATTCACTTGTAGCTTCAGTAACGGGTGGTGTTGATGGCAACTGTATTTTATACAGTTTGTACAGTCGTACTCCACTGTAGTAGCATGGCATTCTGTTCTCGTCACAGGTGTATGTCCAGGATATTCTGCGGGAGCAGCTGGCCTCGGAGGTGTTAAGGACGCTGTGTGTGCAGAGAGGTCACATGTACGTGTGCGGAGACGTCACCATGGCAAAGGATGTGCTGGACACGGTGCAAGAGATCCTGTCGGTACACGGGGGGATGAGTCTCGATGAGGCCGGGGAGTGTCTCAGCAAGCTGAGGGTGAGGGTAGTGCACACTTTAGAGATGTAATGAACATCGCAGAATAAGCTATACAATGCATGGCAAACAAATAGCAAGGCTCTACTCACTAGCCATCAAGTAACAACCTGTTGTTTGCAGGACCAGAGCCGGTACCACGAGGATATCTTTGGCATCACTTTGCGAACACATGAAGTTAGTTCCCTGATCCGATACAGGTGCCACTTCCAGGAGCAGAAAATGGATGGGAGTATGGAGGTCTGAGCAGTAATCTGCTATTTTCTTGCCAGTGGGACTCCTATCACATTTACAATAATATACACACACAAACATGCACAATGTACATATACATCTTCACTTCAAAACACTTCTAAGGTAAAACTTAGTCTGAGATATAAAACTCAGTTAAGCAGACAAATGTTTCGGCTAGCACTTTCAACAGCAACAACATTACATTTATATAACACCTTTCAAGACAACATTGTTCCAAGGTGCTTAACATTAAGTTCATCAAGCAGTTTCTGTCTTCAGAAGAGATTTCAGTGTGTTTTGTATATCAGGGGTATCCCCTCCCTGTGAGAGAGATATGTGAACAGCACTCATACTTATGATTGTGTTAATGGAGGAGTTTCTTATAAATTCTGATGCAAACACACAAAGTCACACATGAGAACAAATTTGCATTTACAACGACAAGCTGTTCAAGAGGCAAACATCACAGCAGCAAAAAAGCAAACAAACACAACATAGATAAATAAATAAATAAATAACACATTAACAAGTAAATACACATGCATCAGACAACAGGACTCTGAAACAAGACTGTAGTTTTAATTTGATTTGAAATTCATTCCAGTCATAAGCAGCCGCAAAATGAAATGAATTACACCCAGAAGCAATGGACACTCTGGGAAGAACCACTCTAATAAATACATCTGATTGTATGATGAAGCATAGAACTGTAACAGGTTGCGTAGATATAGTGGGGTTTTTCCAATCAGGGTTCTATAAACTAACCTGAGCCAATGCTCCAATCGCCTAGTGCACAATGAAGGCCATTCAACCATAATATAAATATTGCAGTGATGAATAAGATAAGAAGCACCAGTTATAAATCTTGTAGCAGAATGGTATAAAGCATCAAGCTTTCCCAAAGCAGCTTTCGGGGCCATTTTGTAGACAATGTCACCATAATCCAGTATTGGAAAAACATACATCTGGACTAGAGTATACCTATTGGAACGTGTAAAACATGATTTATCTACATAATTATAAACTGCTATTGCTCTAATTCAATCACCCTAATACTGTACACACTTAATGTATTGTATGCTCCTCAGTAAAACTAAAAATAAACTTAAGTTATAAAATTAGACAAAAGTTTCAATGACAATGTCATATCCACATTGGAAGGTGGTTTAAATGTATATTTAATAATGCACACACAATGCAGTACAAAGTAATATTACGCTATGTTTACACTTTTTTTTTTAATTTAGTTAGGCAGCGATATTTATATTGTGTTCTAAAATAAATAACAGCTCTTGCAGCGATACAACACTTAATAGAATGTTAAACAGATATAAAAAGAGAATAAAATGCTGTATAACCCACAAGGTGGTAATACTTCTGAAAAGTTATGGTTTTATTTTGTTTTGTGCAATGTGCTGGTGTGATCACTGTTGTATAATATAGTGTTTCCTTAAGTCAGCTTCTAGCTTTTAGTGTATATATAGGCCATTGCACTGTTATTGTGAAGATACAAAAAATGACAGTGGATTGAAATGCCTAGTTAATTCTTCTGAAAGAGCCAGGTAGAAAATACTGGCCCCTGTTATTGTTATAGAATGGTCTTTCACAAGCTCCCCTCATGTCAACAAGTGCCACACCAGCAAAAGGGAAGTTATTACAAAATGCAGTACAAACACTGACACACACACTGTAGGAGACAGTAGGCCTAATTCATGTTCAATTTGACATGTTTTTATTAAGGGAAATTCACAGATGAAAGGAGTGATAGCAATAGAAAAAGCATTTCCTTTAATAACAGTAGCTACAGTACAAAATTATAAAATACTATAATTGTAGCATTTGGAACAGCTGCAATGAGTCAGAGTAAATAAATACACAGTGCCTTGCAAAAGTATTCAGACGCCTGACCAATTCTCCCATATTACTGAATTACAAATGGTACATTGAAATTTCGTTCTGTTCGGTATTTTATTTTAAAACACTTAAACTCAAAATCAATTATTGGAAGGTGACATTGGTTTTATGTTGGGAAATATTTGTAAGAAAAATAAAAAACTGAAATATCTTGCTTACATAAGTATTCAACCCCAACACATTAATATTTGGTAGAGCCACCTTTCACTGCAATAACAGCTTTAAGTCTTTTGTGGTAAGTATGTACCAGCTTTGCACACAGTGTCGGAGTGATTTTGGCCCATTCTTCTTGGCAGATTTGCTCCAGGTTGTTCAGGTTGGTTGGACGACGCTTGTGGACTGCAATTTTCAAATAGTGCCACAGATTCTCAACGGGATTGAGATCAGGACTTTGACTGGGCCACTGTAGGACATTCACCTTTTTGTTCTTGAGCCACTCCAATGTTGCTTTGGCCTTGTGCTTGGGATCATTGTCCTGCTGAAAGGTGAATTTCCTCCCAAGCTTCAGTTTTTTAGCGGACTGAAGCAGATTCTCTTGCTGTATTTTCCTGTATTTTGATCCATCCATTCTTCCTTCAGTTGTAACAAGATGCCCAGTCTCTGCTGATGAGAAGCATCCCAACAGCATGATGCTGCCACCACCATACTTCACTGTAGGGATGGTGTGTCTTGAGGCATGGGCAGTGTTAGGTTTGCGCCACACATATCGCTTTGAGTTTTGGCCAAAAAGCTCTATCTTGGTCTCATCTGACCACAAAACCTTTTCACACATCGCAGCTGGGTCACTCTCATGCTTTCTGGCAAACTCCAGACGTGCTTTCAGATGGTACTTTTTGAGTAACGGCTTCTTTCTTGCCACCCTCCCATACAGGCCAGTGTTATGCAGAGCTCTTGATATGGTTGACTGGTGCACCATTACTCCACTCCCAGCCACTGAACTCTGTAGCTCCTTCAAAGTGATTGTTGGCCTCTCTGTGGCTTCTCTCACAAGTCTCCTTCTTGTTTGAGTGCTGAGTTTTGAGGGACGGCCATTTCTTGGCAGTGCCTGGGTGGTGTGATGCAGCTTCCACTTCCTGATTATTGATCCGACTGTGCTCACTGGGATATCCAAACACTTGGATATTAATTTGTACCCTTTCCCTAATCTATGCATTTGTATTACTTTATCTTTAACTTCTGTAGAATGCTCTTTGGTCTTCATTTTCCTTCAGATTCACAGCCTTACCAATGATCCTTCAACAGTGGGGTTTTTATCCAGAAAATGTGACAGCAACTTTAATGGTTCACAGGTGGAGGCCAATGATAAGGTAATTGTGTCCTCATTAGGGCAATTTCTTTCATCGGTGCAAACTGGGAGCTTCTACAGCACAGGGGTTGAATACTTATGCAAGCAAGATATTTCATTTTTTTTTATTTTTCTTAAAAATATTTCCCAAAATAAAACCAATGTCACCTTACAATAATTGATTCTGAGTTTTAATATTTAAAAATAAAATATCAAACAGAACGAAATTTCAATGTACCATTTGTAATTCAGTAATATGAGAGAATTGGTCAGGGGCCTGAATACTTTTTCAAGGCACTGTGTGTGTGTGTGTGTGTGTGTGTGTGTGTGTGTGTGTGTGTGTGTGTGTGTGTGTGTGTGTATAGACACACACACACACACACACACACACACACACACACACACACACACAGACAAAAGTATTGGCCACCTATGCTTATTACACTATGTCATAATTCAGTGTAACAGATTAAGGACAAGTGTTTTGTAAACTTTAACCACTTGACTAAAACAAAAAGCAAACTACACAATTTCTAGAAATTTAACAAGCAATCTTTATAAAAAAAAAAAAAAAAAAAAAAAAAAAACTTATTTCACTTAAAGTATTTGTTCATGACCATTTTGTGTGTCCTCTTGCTTTTTATTACAGCTTTCAGCATTTATGCTCATTCTTAACCAATAGTTTATATATTGATTGTAATCTGGGCACATTGTGTTTTGCATATTTCCTTCAGCTCAGACAGATTGTATAGGCCTACACAATGCATGGCTACAATTGTTTGGATCGAGATCTGGTGATTCCGAGGCCCATTCCAGAATTCTTTTGTTTTCTTCAAGAATTCCAGAGTTGACTTAGCTGTATGCTTTGGGTCATTGTCGCTTTTAGGAGATAAACCATCTGCCAATCAGCCCATGGGCAAATAGTATCATTGTACTTTATAGAATTGATACTGATACTTGGCTGCATTCATTCGATCTTCAATCACATCAATATCTCCAGTCCCTGAACTGCTAAAACACCCCCATGATTGAAACACCTCAGTTAAACTCTAGGCATAAGGTTTTCTTCATTGAAGGCTTTTTTTCTCCCAATATACTGTGGTCCGTTTTTGGGAAGAAGTTACATTTTAGTCTCATCAGACCGGAGGATTTTGTTGAAGAATGCCTCAGATTCCTGTTCATATTTCTTGGTGAATTTTAGACTGTTTTACACATTTTCTTTAAAACTATTCTGCTATAAGGTCTACGTCCTTACAACTCTTGTGTGTTCAGGTGCCTAAATATACCTTTATGTCCTTGGCTGTTAATCTTACATTTGTTTTAGCTGCTTGAACAATTCTCCTACCTGCTTTACCCCTCATTTTCTTTTGACATCCACTTTATAGCTATATAGATAGATGAATGAGAGAAAGACTTTGACTTTTAAGATCCTTTATTTAAACATTCCAAATAAAAATTCAATAAAGGTAAAACACAACAAAAATTAAGATTCCTACTGCCTCAGCAGAATTAAAAAATCCTAAAATACATAAGAACATAAGAACATAAGAAAGTTTACAAACGAGAGGAGGCCATTCGGCCCATCTTGCTCGTTTGGTTGTTAGTAGCTTATTGATTCCAGAATCTCATCAAACAGGGTGTCAGCTTCAACAACATTACTGGGGAGTTGATTCCAGACTCTCACAATTCTCTGTGTAAAAAAGTGCCTCCTATTTTCTGTCCTGAATGCCCTTTTGTCTAATCTCCATTTGTGACCCCTGGTCCTTGTTTCTTTTTTCAGGCTGAAAAAGTCCCTTGGGTCGACACTGTCAATACCTTTTAGAATTTTGAATGCTTGAATTAGGTTGCCACGTAGTCTTCTTTGTTCAAGACTGAACAGATTCAATTCTTTTAGCCTGTCTGCATATGACATGCCTTTTAAGCCCGGAATAATTCTGGTCGCTCTTCTTTGCACTCTTTCTAGAGCAGCAATATCTTTTTTATAGCGAGGTGACCAGAACTGAACACAATATTCAAGATGAGGTCTTACTAGTGCATTGTACAGTTTTAACATTACTTCCCTTGATTTAAATTCAACACTTTTCACAATGTATCTGAGCATCTTGTTAGCCTTTTTTATAGCTTCCCCACATTGCCTAGATGAAGACATTTCTGAGTCAACAAAAACTCCTAGGTCTTTTTCATAGATTCCTTCTCCAATTTCAATATCTCCCATATGATATTTATAATGTACATTTTTATTTCCTGCGTGCAGTACCTTACACTTTTCTCTATTAAATGTCATTTGCCATGTGTCTGCCCAGTTCTGAATCTTGTCTAGATCATTTTGAATGACCTTTGCTGCTGCAACAGTGTTTGCCACTCCTCCTACTTTTGTGTCGTCTGCAAATTTAACAAGTTTGCTTACTATACCAGAATCTAAATCATTAATGTAGATTAGGAATAGCAGAGGACCTAATACTGATCCCTGTGGTACACCGCTGGTTACCACACTCCATTCTGAGGTTTTTCCTCTAATCAGTACTTTCTGTTTTCTACATGTTAACCACTCCCTAATCCATGTACATGTGTTTCCTTGAATCCCTACTGCGTTCAGTTTGAGAATTAATCTTTTGTGCGGGACTTTGTCAAAAGCTTTCTGGAAATCTAAATAAACCATGTCATATGCTTTGCAATTATCCATTATCGATGTTGCATCCTCAAAAAAATCAAGCAAGTTAGTTAGGCACGATCTCCCTTTCCTAAAACCATGTTGACTGTCTCCCAGGACCCTGTTACCATATAGGTAATTTTCCATTTTGGATCTTATTATAGTTTCCATAAGTTTGCATATAATAGAAGTCAGGCTTACTGGTCTGTAGTTACCTGGTTCAGTTTTGTTTCCCTTTTTGTGGATCGGTATTACGTTTGCAATTTTCCAGTCTGTCGGTACCACCCCTGTGTCAAGAGACTGCTGCATGATCTTGGTTAGCGGTTTGTAAATTACTTCTTTCATTTCTTTGAGTACTACTGGGAGGATCTCATCTGGCCCAGGGGATTTGTTTATTTTAAGAGCTCCTAGTCCCTTTAACACTTCTGCCTCAGTTATGCTAAAGTTATTTAAAACTGGATAGGAACTGGATGACATGTGGGGCATGTTGTCAGTATCTTCCTTTGTAAAAACTTGTGAAAAGTAATCATTTAACATATTTGCTATTTTTTTTTCTTCCTCTACGATTTTGCCATTTGTATCTCTTAAACATTTAATCTCCTCTTTGAATGTTCTCTTGCTGTTGTAATATTGGAAAAACATTTTGGGAATTGGTTTTAGCTCCCTTAGCAATGTTCATTTCTATTTCTCTCTTGGCCTTTCTAACTTCCTTTTTGACTTGCGTTTGCAGTTCTGTGTACTCTTTCTGCGTACTTTCTTTTTGGTCCTTTTTTAATGCTCTGTAAAGTGCCTTTTTTCGCTGAATATTTTTTTTAATTGATCTATTAAACCATTTTGGCAATTTAGTTTTACATTTAGATTTGTCTACTTTAGGGATGTAATTGTTTTGCGCCTCTAGTACTACATTTTTGAAGAACAACCATCCTTCTTCTGTGGGTGTTTTCTCTATTTTACTCCAATCTACTTCTGTTAGTCTCTGTTTCATGCCTTCATAGTTTGCTTTTCTAAAATTGTAAACCTTAACTTTAGTCTTTACTTTTGGGGATTTAAAAAACACTTCAAATGAGACCATGTTGTGGTCTGAGTTTGCCAGTGGTTCTCTGACCTCTGTTTTAGTTATTCTATCTTCGTTATTTGAAAAGACTAAATCAAGGCATGCCTCCCCTCTAGTGGGTGCCTTCACAAATTGTGTTAGGAAGCAGTCATTTGTCATTTCCACCATTTCTATTTCATCCTTCGCGCTACCCACCGGGTTTTCCCATTTTATTTGGGGGAAGTTGAAATCCCCCATTAGTATGGCTTCTCCTTTGCTACACACATTTCTAATGTCATTGTATAACAGATTATTTTGCTCACCGTCTGAATCTGGCGGTCTATAGCATGCTCCTATTATTATGCCTTTTGAATTTTTGTCTGTTATTCTGACCCATATTGATTCGGTTTTATTTTCTTTGTCCAGGTTTAACACCTGGGCTTCAAGACTGTTTCTTATGTATAGCGCTACCCCTCCTCCTCTTCTGTCCTGCCTGTCTTTCCTATACAGTGTATACCCACAAATATTATATTCGTCCCCATCACTCTCAGATAACCACGTTTCTGTAACACCTATCACATCATAGTTACCTGTTAGTGCAGTAGCTTCAAGTTCTAGAATTTTGTTTCTGATACTTCTAGCATTTAGATAAATACATTTAATGGTTGTCTTACCTGAGTTGTTGTTCTTGTTTTGATGCGGTCTCCCTTCTGTTTTTTTGTTGATTTCTCCCCCCTTCCTTTCTAGTTTAAATGCTTCCGAACCTGCTCGAGGATCTTTTCTCCAAGTAGACTAGTTCCCTTGTTATTTAAATGCAGTCCATCCCATCTATACAGATAGTCCTCGTTGTAGAATGTGGTCCAATGATCAAGATAGGTGAAGCCTTCCCGTGTGCACCACGTCTTCAGCCATTCGTTTTGATTAATTATTTCCAGCTGTCCATATGGTCCTTTGCAAGGTGCGGGTAGTATACCAGAAAATACCACAGTTTTGGTTTTCTCTTTTAATTTCCTTCCTAGCTCTCTGAATTTGTTTTGCAGGGATTTTGGTCTGTCTCTTCCAATGTTGTTTGTACCGATGTGGACGACTACTACCGGGTCGTCTCCTGTTCGTTCTAGGAGCCTGTCCACGTTTTCAGTGATGTGCTTGACCGAGGCTCCCGGAAGGCAGCACACTGTTGTAGTAAGGGGGTCCAAACTGCGAACTGAACTTGCTGTGTTTCTCAATATGGAGTCCCCAACAATCATTCCTTTCATTCTCTTGTTGTTGGTTCTGCTCATCACAATTCTGAAGTGACTCAAATCTGTTGGTTGTTTTGATTTCTGGTGGTTGTGTTTGACGAAGTTTCTTTTTTTCCCTGCTTCTGCCTACCTGAACCCAGCTGTTCTGACCTTCTATCTCCCTGGTGGCTTTCAGTCTGTTAGGGGTGATGCAGACTTCCATGAATTGTGGGTGTGCCAGTTCCTCAAGATCCTGTTGCTGTCTCACTTCTTCCAGCTCCATTTCTAGCATACTTACTAGTTTATGCAAATCCTGGATCGCGCGGCACTTTACGCACACTTGGTTTAGCTCCGCTGGGTTTTCTCGGATTTCCCACATCAAGCAGGTGTCACAGATTACAGGCTTGAAGACCATGTTGAGGTTTTTTTTTTTAAGTTTAGTTTCTTCTGCAGCCGTCAACCTGCTTTCAAACTGCTTCGAAACTGCTCTGTACTTTTCCACGCCTGTACTTCTCCCACTCGCTGTCGCTTCCACTCGCTGTCGCTGGGAAGACTGCCTCGTTTAACTGCGTTGTTCTGCTGTGCTGTCGGCTCCTCCCCTCGCCCGTGTCTCAAAACGGCGCTGAATTTGAATCAGCTGCTACGAGTTTCAGCTTGTTTGTTATCAGAAAAACACACGCGGCTGTTTGACTTTGAGCTGCTGCTGTGTTTCCCCAATGTCCTCTGTTTTCTGATTAAAGCAATTCAAGATGCAATTTCTCCTTTCTGCTTCGAAACTGCTCTGTACTTTTCCACGCCTGTACTTCTCCCACTCGCTGTCGCTGGGAAGACTGCCTCGTTTAACTGCGTTGTTCTGCTGTGCTGTCGGCTCCTCCCCTCGCCCGTGTCTCAAAACGGCGCTGAATTTGAATCAGCTGCTCCGAGTTTCAGCTTGTTTGTTATCAGAAAAACACACGCGGCTGTTTGACTTTGAGCTGCTGCTGTGTTTCCCCAATGTCCTCTGTTTTCTTATTAAAGCAATTCAAGATGCAATTTCTCCTTTCTGCTTCGAAACTGCTCTGTACTTTTCCACGCCTGTACTTCTCCCACTCGCTGTCGCTTCCACCATACATCATGTTCTCCTTAAAAATAGATTTTCAACAAAATAAAATGATCATGAAAAAACCACTAAACTAGTCAGTCCAAAACAAGAGAGTTGATTTTTCCTTGTCTTTAAAATAGCCAATTTTGCCTGTCCAATTATAAAATTAATAAGAACACACCTGTTTTTCATTTTAAAACTGTACAGAACCCCAAAAATAAAAAGCTCCTTACTAAAAACAACCCCTAAATTATTCAGAATTCCCTGCAGTAAATTATAAAGTGGCCGCAGTCTCTCGCACTCAGTGCAAGAGTTTCTTCTGCTGAGCAGAAAGCACACTGCTCACTAATCTTGGAGTCCACTCCATGGAGAAACCTGCCTGTGGACACAATGCAGTGTAGAATCTTCCACTGCAGGTCCCCCACTCTCTTGACGAGGGGCGGCTTGTACAGCACCCTCCACACCAGCCTGTGCCCCTCTACAGATTAGTGAGCTCTCCATTTGTAGTCTACCAGATCCCTTAGCCTACTATACTTTTGGCCTTAAAACACAGTTTGTAAATATTTTATCTATTCATTGTGTGAAAGACTATTTCCTCCACATTCTGCAATTTAAGCAAAGTCCCTCTATTCTCTCCACCCTCTCTCCTTCCTCACCTACTGTCGGTGACACAATCATCCCTGGAAATATGGAAAGCTGTCTTTGCTCTGTGCCTCTGGACAGCTCCTCCCTCAGGACTGCCTTGAGCTGTGGGGAGAGGCAGCCCCTCAACTCACCCATTAGTCTTTCTGTAAGTCTCTCTGAGTGCCAGCCTAGCTGTGCAGTTAGCTGGGAGACAGTTAGCCAGCAGGAGAGCTCAAGGTTTAACAGGTGAACCATCCTGGTTATACCTGCCTTTAAAAAACTGGCACAGAGCATCACCGACTGGAGGAACTTAACTGGAAAGATTGGATTAAAAAATAGGGGCTCTTCAAACAGGTCCTGCCATGTCAAGGACTCCACATCCCTTTCCACCCTCACCAACTGCCAGGCATTTAAAATACTTTGATAAAACCCCAGCCCTCCAACTCTATTGAGAAGGAAACAGGCCAGCTTCTTCCAATGAGCCGCCTCCTCAGTGTACAGGAGTCTCTGAACTGCCTGCAGGCTGAATGCTGCCACCCTGCTGAAAATGCTGACCTGCCCCTGCCCCCCCCCCCCCCCACTAGGGAGGTACAGGACTGCTGGCCTCAAACTGTGTCTCCCGCTCCAAAAGAACTCCAGCAGCACTCTCTGGATCTCCTCCACCAGACCCCAGAGTGGATCCAGGCACACCAGATTGTGCCACATGCTAGAGGCCACCAGATTATTAACAACAAGCACCCAGCCCTTGAAGGACAGTTGGGCCAGCAGTCCCTTCTACCTCTGCAGCTGCCCCCTCACTCTGTTCAACAGACCCTCCCAGTTCTTCTTCATGTAGTTCTCTGTTCTGAGGTGCACCCCCAACACTTTAATGCCTGTTCTGTTCCATTCCAGCCCCTCAGGCAGGACAGGAGGGGTGCCCTCATCCCAGCTGCCTGACAGAAAGGTGTCACATTTTGTCCCGTTTACTCTGGCAGAAGATGCTATCTGGAACTCATTTAGAATTTGCTGCAGTGCTTGGACATCAGCATCCCCACTCACAAACACAGATACATCGTCTGTGTAGGCAGACACCTTCACTGTGGCAGAGGAGGGTGTGGAGGGCGAGGGGGACACTGTCCATCCAGCTAAGCTGACCCTCAGCAGGTGGAGCAGGGGCTCTATAAACAGCAAATACAGCATACCAGACAGGGTGCAGCCCTGGCTTATACCCGTGCACACTGGGAAGGGCTGACTCAGCCCATTGTTAATTTTTTAAATACTAAAAATGTTGGGATATAAAAGACAAATTAGGCAGTCATCTCCTGGTGGGTCAGCGGTGTATCCAGCTGAATCTGCTTTTCCTCACTGAGGCTGGGTAACCCCTGGAGCAGCTGCTCAGTGTCCTCTAGGTTGCACAGTTCTTTATCATAAAGTTCCTTATAAAAACGCACTACCTCTCTGCTGATTTCCTCCCGAGTGTGCAGTTTTTTCCCACCAGGAGCCCTGATACAGCACAGCTATCTATTGTCCGCAAGTTTCTGCTCTTTTAGGTTCTCCAGGGTCTGTTCTTTAAATTCTGAATTTAAACTTTCCTCTAGATCTTCAAAGATCTTTTAGTAACACAAACGCCTGCCTTCTAAATGACATGACGTGCCTAACGCTGTTATCTTTGCAACCCAGCGGGATTCCCTTAATTGGGGACACAAGTTTACCATAACGGGATAAATTCTTTTCTAATGACTCATTTTTTAAAAATGGGGGCACAGCAGAAATAATAACTTTTGTTACCAGGGTTACTAGAGTGGAAACCTGAACAAATTCACCTTTTACTGTAAAGCCTTCCTCTACCAGCTTGTTTACCAGCGACATCTCCACTAAAAATATTACCAGCATTTTATTCATTCTTGACGCTGACCTAATATTTTCAAACCCCACCACTTCTCCTACTGCCAGCAGGCACTCCTCCACAGAAACCCCAGGGTCAGGCAGGCAACTGACCCCGTGTCAGCGGGTGAGAGCCCCCAGCCCTCCGGAATGAGAACCTATAACGGGATGTCCAAACCTAAAAAGAACAAAGTAACTATAAACAAACAAACAAATAAATAAATAAATAAAGTTTTAAATTTCCCGGTCCTACCGCACCGGCTTTTCACCTCTCTGCAAGCCCTTCCCACAATCCTCCATAAGAGAGAGAGAGAGAGAGAGAGAGAGAGAGAGAGAGAGACTTTTGAAAAGCCTTTATTCTCAAATCCAGTTTTTGTACTTTAATAAGTTTGACCCCGTTCAGTGGATTTGCATGAAAATTTGGATATGTGGTCCCTTTGGTTAGATCTCTTGCTCAGGTGTGTCTTATTATTAAACTCCTAGTGAAACCAGGACTGGATCACACTGCTGTGCAGCAGGAGTCTCAGACAACCTTTTATTTAATTTGTTTGCTTTTCCTTATAAATGTTAACTGATTAAGTGTGGTTCGGGGGGCGGAAGCTAGACTCCTCCATACCCTTTGATCTCCTATCATCAATAAAATCTACTTCCTATTTAAGCATTATATCACACTCTATACTTCCATCTTACATTTTTTTGTTTCCTCCTCTTCTATAACTGCCTTTGCATCAATGTCCTCTGGGGGAGTTTCGTGAGTCGCACTTTCTGAACCTTTGTGCAAGCTACACTTCCTTTACCTACACAAGGGAGGTTCTCTCAGTGAGTCAGATGGGACCCCCGGCCAAACCCAGCCTTTTTAGCAACTCATGCGCTATCGCTCCCCTCGCAGAAGGAGCTCTTCCTTCGTAACACAAGGCAATCTTCTTGTTTCAGGTTCTCTGGGGGTGCCTCTCAGCCCCAGCTTTGTAAGTCTATAATTCACCTCATTGAGGGCAACCCTCAACAAGCCAGAGTCCACTTTCTTTCTTCCTTTCAGGTTCTCAAGCCTCTATTTTATGTGCAGGGGATCTCCCCTGTGTGTCTGGTCCCCCAAAGGGCAAGGACCGCCTTTCTATATGTTGGGACTTAGCAAAAGGTGGGCCCTCTCTTCTATGTTTTCAACTCTATGTCCCTGAGGGTGCTGAGCACCCAGCCTTGGAATTAGCTGCATCGCGACTCAGCCCTCTCATAATCTACAGCTGTGACTTCACCGCGACACAGACCTCGTCCTGCCAATTGCTTGGTCCTAACAGTGGGCGGCTCTCCGAGAAGTCAGGCAACATCTCTACAGGTAGCCTGGCTCCTGTCCCATGAAGGTCTAATAGTGCAAAAAAAAAAAAAACACAGCATGAAAATATTGTAGTGTCATATTTAACAATAACTTTTAATTGTATAAATCAAATACAGTAAGTTCTTAGTTATAAAACCAATCATCTTCATCCAAAGTGCAGACAAAAGAATACTGGTAATAATAATCATATTCAAATTTCAATGACTCTCATTGCACTTAATTAAAAAAATTCAAGTTGTGCAAATTGCTGTTCTCTGTGTAATTTCTCGAATACCAGAAGAACACAGCGAATGTATAAACAATGATGGCATTGCCACATTATACAGTATAACTTGGTATATAAAAATAGTTCATTTTAAGTGTGTCCCAGCCTTTTCAGTTGACAAACTCTCCATTATAGTGTCATTCCACTGCAGTTTCTTAAAGGCCTGGGCGATTATTTCTGCTTCTGGACGATGGGAAGGGTTCACGGACAGCATCTGACCAATCAAGCTTGCCTACGGGGAATTAAACAGGTCTTTACAGCAAACATCAGTGTAAAGCATCAGTGCAGATGTGCACTTCCATTTACTGAGCTCTTCAGATCTTCAACACCCTGCTTTAGTTCACAACCCCTCTGGACTGCCTGGATCCACAACCCTTCTCGTTAGGCACTCACTAGGGTCACTTGCTGGTATGAAAGTGGAATTTAAAGCATTGGTTATCCTTCGAATCCTTATTATTAGGGGGTGCTTTGTACAAACATATATGGGTACATGAAGCATGTAAGGTTTTAAAAAAAGCCTATATGTTATTTTGGGTATATGTATGAGTTTGGAAGGAGTCTAGTGTTAGTCTGGTGTTAGGGTGGATTTCAGTTTCACATTGTAATGTTCCCACAGGAGTACTGAGTTAAATGGAGGAAAAAGGCAATACATATGATAACATTTTATTATCTGTGACAGTATTGTGTCAGCCTAATGTGAACCAGCTTTTTTAGACTATGGATTCTGTAGGATAAATACTGTGCACATTGAAAGCCAAATTAAATGCAACTGTATATAAGCTTAGAGGAGACTATACTTATTTGAATTACTCGGGTTGAGAGGGACTGATCACATCTTTTCCGAACCTGTTTGAAGGTAATGGCTACTTAAAATTTTGACTGCAAGTTAGGTGACTATTATTCGACTAGAGGAATGGGTTGCAATAATTGTGATGTTTCTGTATCCTGAAAAACCAATGAATGTAATCAAATGTAATCATGTATTGTTAAGAATAATCTTTCAATCAATAAACCGTGTAGTTTCAATAATTATAAAAGTAGATTGGTCCGATTCATTATAATATATAGTTTACATACCCTACAAGCACATACAGTAGTACCAGGTCAAATGGAGAGAAAGAAAACTCACAATGTCTGGGAATTTTCTTTTAAAACCATTAGGGAACACTCCTGCATTCAAGTCACTGAATACCTAAGAAAAAAAAAAAAAACAGTAGTTCATTAATAATAATAAATAATAATAATAATAATGCAATATTCATGTAGAATATACACTGAACTGTAAGATAGTTCAATATTTTTACAAGCAGCTTTCTTATACAGTGCAAGAACTAACAGGCATACTGTAATGCTACATAACTCTTAAAGTCTACAACCAAGCTTACATCAATCTTTTCAGCAACAGTTGTCATTGGGTAAAATATTTCAAACACGATGAGGCCCATGGCGAAGATGTCCACCTTTTCTGTGTAATCATCTCCTTTCTGGATATAAAAGAAACCATAAAAGAAAATAAATTACAGCTGACACCTGCTGATATTAAATGCCCTGGGTTATTTATTGGATCTCCTCAGCACACTATGATGGGCTGTGCAAGCAGTCACATTTTGAGTAACTAACGTTAACATGTTTTTTTTTTTTTTTTATCAGTATGTATTAAATAAACAGAAACACACCTTTTTAAAAAATGTGTATATTTGATAACAAGAAAAGATTCCTTTTTCACATACCCAAATCTATCAATTGAGTACCAAGGGCAATTAACTTCGGATATTGAATGATGCTTGTCATTTATATTGATTTTCTCCCAACTGGTGCTATAAAGTGACAAAACAACTAGCTCTTGCAACTGATTTGGTTTTAATTTTTGACCCAAATCTTTCATTCGAACCGCATATTAGGATGCTGAGAGATTGATGCAGGTCTCTGTATTATCTAGGCTTGAGTATAGCAACGCCCTGTTTTCAGGTATTGTATCCTGATTGCAGCTTGTACAAAATGCTGCGGCCAGGGTTCTGACAAGAACAAAAAACACTGAACATATTTCCCCTGTGCTAGCAGCCCTACATTGGTTCCCTGTGGTCTAGGTTTGAAAGTAAGGTCCTACTCTTAACCTATAAAGCCCGGAATGGTCTGGTTCCATCATAATTAAGCCCTACATGCCGGAGCGCTCTAATAGGATTTTTAATCCATAATGCAAAATTGTTGAATAATTTAATAAAAACTGCTTTTTTTACTTTTATTGCATTTTTACATACAGACCATGGCTCAGACAAAATATTGTAGCTACTCAACGGTAGAAGATATTTAAAATCTGATTTTTTTTAAAAATCCTCATATAAAAAAGGTACTGTCCTAATATTTTTTTTGTGGAGTTTATTCACATGTTTAATCTTGCAAAGGACTTTATTGCAAAGATGACACAATTCCATGGAAACAAGCAAAGTGAAAACCAGGAAAGGAATTCAAATGATGTTATATCTAATAGGTAAAAAAAAAAAAAAAAAAAAAGATCTAAATCACACTGCAAGATTTTTGGTTGATCAGCACCATAATCCATGTGTTAACTCACCTCCCTAGAGCCATCAAGGGAGATGTGTAATTTTGGTGGATGAATATTCATGTTAGTGATATGTGTTTTAATGCTTTACTGGTGGTATTACTGTAGTCAATAAGAGATTTTTAGGTCATGCTGTAACCAGAAACAATTTAAAAAAAGCAAAAAAACAACAACAATCTGAAACAGAATAACTCTTCCCAGTGACCGTTCAGCTTACCTGCTCTGGCGCCATGTACAAAACAGTGCCTACGTTTGGGGTGAGGTTCTCTTCACTTAGGTTTTTGACCAGTCCAAAGTCAATGAGTTGGATTGTCACCTCTTGGCTAATCATTATGTTTTCAGGCTGTGAGAAAAGAAAGGGACAGATATGTGTTAAAGTCATGAACCTTGTTGATGGTTGGCATTTTCCTTGCCTCCCCTTGAAGTGCTGAAATTCAAAAGGGTTCCAATTGAATATCTGGCACCTACTCATGTGTCACTTTTTTTTTTTTTAAATATAGTTTTGCTTGATTTATAAATCTGAAATAAAATGAACTGACAGCTCTTTTTTCAATACTTAGTAAAAAAAGCTTGCAGAACAATTAAGTGCTAACCTTGAGGTCCCGGTGCACATAATTGTTTTGATGCATATATGCTACAGCAGAAGCAATCTTTGAGACGATCTGGAGTTTCTTTCTATGTTCTGAGTCTAGAGCAAGCCATTGGGCCAGGTTGCGTTCACAGTACTCCATCTGAATGAAAATGACAGTCTGTTTCCTAGAAGTGATCATGATAAGCAATACATTAAAACACATACACACAGTGGTATTTACAATCCAGGACAATTAGTGATTTATAACAACAGTATCGCAGTTATTAAAAAAATGTTATCCTGCCGTCATTATACATTCACTTCCAGTGGAGTAGCTACAATATCAGGTTTCCATTGATAGCCAGATTGTGTGCTCACTTTGCTATAAAAATAATACATTTTTGAACATACACCAACAAAGTGATGTACCTAACTTATATTTTGCTATTTCCTTTGATTTAAAATATATTTGAATTTCTGCACCTAATGTGGAGATTGTGGAGCTGAAGGTTGGAGTTAGGCATCATAAGTTATAATTTAGTTTTATTCTTTTCAAAGTATGTTTTTCAGGGGCTCCCAAAATATCTTGGAACACCATGAAATCTTTTAATGACTCAGTTTTGGTTTATGTCTTACCACCTGAGCTGGCAAAGCGCTGTGTTTAAGAGGGGCCCTGACATACAAAGCTTAAGGCTAGATTTAAACCTGTTTCATTTACTGTGGTTTTCCATAGTTCAATCTCTCACATTTGGTCAGCTGCTGATCAGAAGCAAAGAATTCAATGGGAATGAACATGTTAACTAGCAAAGCGCCTTCAACCCATTCCACAAGTAACAGGTTTGACGATGCTTCAATAAAGAACCCAAATAGGGTAAAAAATAAATACATCACCTAAAAGGTGAGTGGTTTATTACAGTGTTGTGTGAGCCCCTGGAAAATGTTCAAAAGGAGAACCTCATCTAACGTTATAATATATGGGATTTAAAATAATATAAGCATGTTCTATGCAACCCTTACTTGTCATTTTTTTCTCTCCAATAGAATGTAGCCTGGATGATATTGGGGTGCCTGAATTTGTCCAGTGCAAGAACCTCTCTCACAGCAACTATGGCATCATCAGAGCTTCAACAGGAAATGACATGCATTAGGAAAGTGTAAAAGGCTGCGGTTATCCACTGTTAAAGTGAGAGATAGAGACGTGGACTTGTGGCTGCAAACGCCAGTAAAGACGGACAGGTTTTATTTATTTACAGCGGAATGATGTTGTTGCAAGGAGGATGCGGTAACAAACGCCACCGCTGGAACTGCCAGCAATGGTACGAATCAGGGTGGTGTTGCGGAACACTGTTAAAAACATACAAAGAAAACAAAAGTTGGGCGTGCACTTCCTCTCCTAGAATTGCTGGGTTGCACATTGAGGAATGCTATCCCAACACACTCTCAGAATACTATTGCGAAACCTAGGCTCATATTTCTATTTATTTTATTGTTTTTGCTTCTCTGCTTTATTTTATTCACAGTGATAAGATTAGTGTGTGCAAGGATTTATCCGACATCTATAACTGTGCAGCTGAGGCACATTGTCGAATACAGGTCCTGCTGTTGTAAGAGTCAAATGCATGTTGGTTCATGTGCAATAAAATGATGCTTTTGGCACTTTGGGGATTGTATACTTCTAGCACACCCAAATCCTGTCAAACTGCATGTTACATCACATCATCTCAAGTTACCAACATTTTCAAAGTATGCAGCTTAAATGACCTGAAGTTTAATCAATCCCCTCTGAGCTGTACATTTTAATATTTGAAATAGCAAAATGTTTGTTTTTTTTTTCCCTTTTCGTTTCATTGTTTGCGTCAAAAGTCAAATTGCATTTTAGTTGTGAAAGGTACATTATTTAGGAATTTAATTTCTGAGGTGCGATGTACACAATACTCACCATGTTAATGTAGACTGCTTAATGGCATATATTCGTCCATCCAGTTTGCTTTTTGCTATATAGACTACACCATATCCTCCACCCTCAATCTTTTCTTGTTCAATGAAATGTCTTTTAAAACTGTAAAAACATGACAATCCATCAACAATCCATACAACAAACTATCTACAGTATTTACCAGTACTAACTCTAATTATTCAGCTTTTACAGTAAAGAAATAAACAGGCTTTACAGAAAAACAAAAGCAATAATTACTGATCAGGCAGGAATTCCATCTTGGCAAGATGATCATGGATCTTACTGTTGCCTCCCCTTGGTGCTGGTGACTCCTATGAATTGTAATACAGTTTCCCATAGTAAAAGCAGAGCGCAAAATCAAAGAAAGTATAATGAAAGCATGGTAAAGCATAGGTAAGCATTGAAAAGCCCAGAGGTATGAATTTTTGGAAGGTACGGTATACAGCATATACATAACCTGGTGTCTTACAGTCCTCTGGTATACAACAGTATATACAGTATTTATTGAAATTACATATGACTTCAAGGTAATGTTGTATTTTAGTCACATAGGGCCTCATTTACTAAACAGTGTTAACATGTTTTGCATGCAGTAAGTCCCTTTACTGCATGCTTTGTACAGCTGCTGTACTCACTAACCAGTGGCAGGCAACCTAGAGCGTGGAAAAAGTACCGTGTTCGAGTCATTTAAATATAATGAATAATGTTAATATGTGGAAATGTATGGAAATTACGTCACAAAATACTGCGAGGTAGGTTTTTGGTACGTAAACATTTACTTGGTGCCTCAGCGTATATTAAAAGTACAGCTTTTTGCAACTAGGCTGTGTCACAGAACCAGAAGAACAGCACAAATGAGCAGAAGAGCTGCACAGGAGAACGAGAAGAAGAGTCAGGGAAAGTATTTTGGACCAGACAGACATTACTAGGACTGTGTGAGGAAGAGGTAATAACTATACAGATTGAACACAGATCATACTAGCCATATGTAGGATCTGGAAAATTCACGATACCAGGAATTTCACAAAAATCGTATTTGACTGCCAACGGTGAAACATATTTTTTAATTTCCTTACAGTATTTTACATTACTCTTCACCTCCCTGTAGCTGTACATGGTCCGGCTTCAATGCATTTGGTTACTACGACAATGGGGTGAAACAAATACTGGCTTCATGATTGGTGAAATCCTCAAGCTCCACAATGGCGCAATATGCAAGTCAGAGGAGGGAAGTTTAAAATGGTTGTTTAGATGTTGTTGATTTAGCTCTTGCAGTGTATGATTAAAATAAAAAATGCAGACAGCTGACAAAAAAAAAAAAAAAGTTAAATTAATTTCAACAGAAGATCGCGCTTAGAGCTAGGAAAAGGGGATGCTTCATGCAGATGGTGGGATACTGTTTTGTACAACTTGTGTCTGGATCATCTGAGAAAAGGTACTGTTGACAAGCATCTTGACAGCGCAGTACACAAACAAGAAAAATCAAACTTGAAGTTTAGGCTAAACAATTACCGAACAAGCAAGATTGTTTAAAAAGAGCACAGAAAGTAGAGAAACACGTAGTGTCAGCACGTTTAAATTAGTGGAAGTCTTTAGTGCAGCGAACATACCGATACCACGGCTGGTCAATAAAATACAGTATTAGGAAGTTTTTTATGAAAGATATCCCGAATTGTGGATCGGTGCCTAACAGTGACACACTCAGAATAGAGCATCTCCCTAAAGTGTATGCAGCACACGAAGAATATTTAAATGGCAAAGTGAATGATTCTGAGTCTGTTTGCGTTGTATGCGACGAGACCAATAATCAAGCAACTGTGTTTTGCACATTATTTTCATCCCACAGAGCTTTACAACTGCTATTTTAGAGGAACCTACTGCTTAGTAGTAGATACACTGCATCTTGACACTAACCACACAACCGTAGTAGTTTTCTGGCATTGATTTCAACTGTGTGTCTGCCTTTTTAATAGACAGTGTAACAGAGGGAGAAACACTGTAGTTTGTTTCAAGGACTCGGACTCGGGCTGGACACTCAAAGTTAAGGATTCATGACTCTGACTCGAATGATAGTGACTCGGACTTGAGGTTTGAGGGGTTATCGAGGGTGATTAAGTCGAAGATATATAATATATATATATATATATACGAATATATATATATATATCTATAGTGATAGATATATATCTAGATATTATATATATATGATTAGCGGGGGTGCAACCTCTTCCCAAGCCTTTCCTTAATTTATGTGACTTTGAAGTACTAAAACTGTGACCATACTACAAAATCTCCCAAGTAAGGTTGTTCATTTATCCTACCACACCAGCATCCAACGTTGTTCTCTTCTCCATTAAAGTTTAAAGCCCTACATTTCTTAGCCACTACTTTTTCTAGTTCATCAGCTATAATTAAAATAATCAACCACAAATAGGCCTACTGTATTTCCGTACCAATAGTGATGATTATGCGCAAGCTGAATTTGCATGAGCCGAATTTTTGACCTAAAGGCAGGATGTCCTGACTGAAGTTAGGCTAGGATAGAGCACTTAGGATATTGTATCTACCCATGACTTAGGATGAGCTTCTGTAATACTAAATTAGGAAAAAATCCTATCCCAGCAATAAAAGACAAGATAGCATAGCAAGTTAGGATATTGTTCTGTAATATGGCCCCTGCTAGTACTATAAGCACATGTCTCCCAGCAGCCAAAATAGCTGTTAATTTAGGAATGTTGAATCAGGCTTAAATTTTAGCCAATAATTGTATTTTATTGTGTTGATTGTTGTTGAACATTATTATGTTATTTATGTGTGATTGTTGTTTTAATGGTCCACATATATATATATTCTTATGATATATATATAACTGTATATAAGTGATATATATATATATATATCTATATATATATATAATTGTCATATATAAAATGCTATGCATTATTAAGCGATATAAAGTATATTATAATTATTCAAGAAACTTAATTTGATTATCTCCCTCCCTAGGGAATCAAAATTTATAAATTTCGTGCCGAGTTAATAAGGGCACCATACTTTTTTCTTTTAAAAGTTGAGGAGGCCCTGCCTCCCTTGCCTCCTCTAAGGAGCTTCCACTGGTCACCATGTACGTGTGATATTTAAGTAAGCTATTCATAAAATAGCTTAAAAATATACAAAAAGAAAATGATGGGAACTGTAAAGTTCCAATAAATGAACGTACAGAGTGAGAGTTGTGGTGCTGTCATAAATACAAGCAATCAAATGACATCACTTTTTTAACATTAGAAAAGTGATGTTTTGCTAAACAGTTTTTGAAATGTAAACAGTGAAGAACTTGCAAATTAATAATTTACCTTGCTTTTTTGTGCATATAATTAGCTTAGTGAATAGAGCCATCACTGCTTCATTTTTGCGCATGGTAAATCTGGTCATTTACCACCATTTAATAAATGAGGCCCATAGTGTCTAGATTGGAGAGTAAATTACTCAATGACCCAAAACCTTATCTGCAGCACTGATTAAACATTTGAAGCCACTCACATTGGAATCCCAATCATCTTCACCTACGTCATCAGGAAGATATCTAGAAGAATAGAGATTTACTGTGAGTAAGTTACAGCTTGGTTCTTAAATTAGTTATTACGTTACTGTTAATACATTTCTGATAGAAGATGCTAGGCAAATATTTTTTTTTTTTTGTAAATTATATATTTTCAACAATAGTGTAGACCGAAATCAATTTTTTAAACACAGATACTTACTGGGAATGTAGTGATTCCACCATGTGAAGAAGTTCTAATTCATCATTATTGTTGGTTTGTGTTAGTTGCAATTCCTAGAAATTGTATCAACAAATGCATTACTGACTTAAATCAGTCATTATACAAGGTCACTATGCTGCATGCTTATTTTTGTTGAGTGGTTAAGAGGCTTGTTTGGGGAGTGCATGGCTGCCAGTTCACTCCCACTCGTTTCTGTGAGCGCCCCTGTGGTGTTCAGGATAGTAATGTTCATGCACCGGGGGAAAAATCAGGGCATAGGTTCATCACATTTCATGAGCACTGAAAACCAGAACCCAATCATTTCTTTTTTTTTTAGTCTGGAAGATACTCACCCTCTTTTCACTTCGGTTTTCTTCGTAATCATTGAAAGGCAATGAGCTGTTGCTGGCATCACAAGATGACACTAAGCTCGTTACTGGTGATCTATTAGAGGAATAAATAGTGTAAATAATTAAAAGTGTGCTGTCAAAGCTTTTTAGTCCAAAAAGTTAATTGGTACGAGCACCAATTTCACGTTTAAACTTTAGACTATTGATAGAGGACGAGAGGGCTGCATTTATTGTAACCAAGCCATAACATAGGATCTTATACTTGCTTCCAAACACATATAATTATGCTAGTGTGTTAAAGATCCAACCTTTTGTAAGAAACTCATTGATTTTAAGTTTTTGTAAATGTTTGAGATAATTAACCCCATATTGGTCTTATAAGCCAAGGGGGCGAGCACCGAGGGTAGTGGGCAAGGGTGCCTAGCCTGGACCAAGTGCGGTCACACAACCAGATTGATTTTAATCATTTTTGTGTGTTAAAAGGGTTTTTTTTTTGTTTCAGATATCATTAAGTTAGGTTAAAACCGATTAATAAAATACTACATTTGCTGAGTCGGTAAACATCTCTGAGGAACTTGTATTATTTTCCGAGAAGTTCTGACTTACCCATTCTTCAATTAACATGTTATTAAAAAGGTTGAAATTTACTTTAAATAACACTTTGTTAAGAGATAAAACTGGTGGAGTGATATTGTTTAATTTGTTTCTGTGATGTGGTTACAAACATTCTAAAGGCATATACTAGGTATTATATCCCTCTAGCTCAGCCAATCAGAGTGTAGGGAATACTTTCATTAGAGTATTATTATGTAATAAGGCCCAACAGGGTGTCTGTATATGTTTCGGTAGACAGAGGTTCGGACTTCATTCATTTTTGTATTAGACAGGGGTGGATAATGTTCAGAAGTGTATTTTTGTGATTTCTTGTAGCATTTACAAACCACTAAAAAGACGTTGTTTGAAGTGATGAAACCGGGGTAAGTATGTATGTTGACTGCTTTCCTGATTCTGTATTTGTTTAGATAGCGGTTTACTCCTATGAAGGTCTATGAGGCAGGGCAATGATTTCTAATATGTGATAAGGTACCAACTGTCTATATACACCACGTTATTGGTTGAGTAAGGTTCCAACACCTTGCTCAACCAATCACATTGCTTGTTTCATATTTCAGTCACAGCTGGATTAGAAGTAAATTATCATACTCATCCAACCCCTCCAGTACCTGTTATCAAACTACATTCACTGAGTGAATAGCAATGAATAGTCAAGGTTATCATTTTATTTGCTCAAGCAAACCACTCTTACCGGTACTCCAAAAAGTTATTTTCTGAGTTGTTGTTGTTATTTTCCAATACCATCCTTTTCTCCTTTTTGGGATGTGCCGAATCTGGGGTACAGTACGACTAGTTTGGAAATGTATAAAATAAAAAAAAAAATACTTAAAAAAACAACCGACAACACTAAATATTCAGATCTTGCTATCGACTTCGTGTGGTTTTAATTAAAGCAAAAGAGATGGATTATGCAGTTGTACTGTACACCCAGACAACAACAGCTCTCGACTGACTTATTGCCTCAATGTTCAGAAATCCTAAACTAAAAGAAACCCTCCGTTGAGCAGTGGAAGTAGCTGAAGAGTACGCTGAGCTATGAAGTTGCAGTCACAGGCCATTTCACTGAAAAACTCACCAAAGTTTAGTAAAGCATAGTGGAAAACCCAGAGACACAAAAGTGTATTCCTACCTCAGCAAACCCTGAATCCTCAAGAGCGTCGCAGGAATTCAAACCCATCTAACAAAAACAAAAAACAAAACTTGAAACAATTTCATTTGAAATGGGTGATGTGCGTTAATGTCCATTGGGGTCTAAATTGAAACCATCAGAAACATTTCCTTTGGTACCAGGCCTAGATGATAACCTTCAGCTGGATTCATTTCGGTGGGTCACTGAAGCCCTGCAATGTGATTTACAAATATATACAAATTGGGATCCATTATGCCTGGCTTGTCTTGTTTGGCTTGTTCAGTCCATTCGTTGTAAAGATTTACTCTCACTCAAATGTTTAGTGTCCACCCTCCCCCCCTCCCCCCCCCATTCCACGATAAATTTCAATATGTGATTATCTTACTGCAGAGGAGGTTTGTGATGTCTGGAATGATGTGCTCTCCTGTCATCAAGGAGACATAATTTTTATCTCAAAATTATTAATAATAATAATAATAATAATAATAATAATAATAATAAATAATAATAATAATAATAATAATAATCTGTGGGAATTGTAGAGTGATTTCCATCAGCCTTTCATATGTACAGTACTTAGCACTGTCAGGCCCTTAATCCTCTTCTTCTCTTAGTGCTGTGCAACACTGAAGTGTTCGCAGACCTTATAGTAAGTGTAGGACTTACCTCAGCTCTGGTGCTTGACAGAGGTGTACTAGACAACTGCCTGCAATAAAAAATACAGACTTTAACCACTGAGTTGGTCAGAAACAGACCAGAGAAAAGTTCATGGTGACTAAAATATTTGTTGAATGTGTATTTTGTCGGACAGATCTAGTCCGTGGGTTTTGTTTCAAAACCTCAACATGGAAATATCCGCTACCATTTACTGTAAGGAAATATGATTAGCTAGCAGTAAGCAAACGTTTTAATAGTTTAACAAGTACAGCAACCAGCAGGCTGTTTTTCTTTGGCCTTTTAGAGACTAATGTACTGTGAAGGACAACAATTGAAATGCTCTTTTAAAAATAAAATGATTTTATACATTTTTGTCTTGTGATTTTAATGACACTACCTAGCTAAGAAACCAAGAAACTAAGTCCAAACGTGAGGATTACTAGCTGAAAGCTTTTGCAAGGTGACTGTAAATACACATACCTTACCTATGATGTTATATTCACATGTTGAAATATTGGCAGTTTTTATTTTACTTGGAGCATTAAATCTGGTGGTTTGCCTGCTATTCATTCATAACATAACTACAGCAGCTTGACAGGTTAATGTAGCAATGTGTTTTTATGTATTTATTTAAGGCTCATCCCATCTTTTTACACCATTTGCCCCTATTAATGGGATCTAGTTTGATAAGACAGAATCTAACTGCTTGATGAATGTTCCTAGTGTTTTTATTTAAAACCTTCTGTTGAGTAAGCACAGTGCATTACATATTATGGTAACTTTCCACTGTGCAGTAGGTATTGGGACCCCACCAGACCCCACATAGAGTCCAATGCACTGCAAAGAATGTGTGTGCCCTTACTAAGAATATCTGATTTAATTGGACAAATTGCCTTTTGAATTCTGCCAGTGTTTTAGATTCTACTACTTTACCCGGTAGACTATGCCATGCATTTATAACCCTCTGTGTAAAAAGAGTAAACATAGTATAGAACTGCATGTACTGTACTGTGTGTGTGAGGCAGACGGGGGCC